>NC_079902.1:4686969-4726450 GCF_024868665.1 Triplophysa rosa
AGCCGCAGACCTCGCTAAACCCCGCCCCCCTCGCCACATACCCCCACCGCCCGCCTCAGGCCGGGGAGCCGTCCGGCCTGCAGCCCCCCCCCCCATTCCTGGAGAGGAAGTCGGCTACAACCATTTTTGCACCCAGCCTGTGGACCACCTGGAATTTAAAAGGCTGTAGAGCCAGATTCCAATGGGTGATCCTGGCGTTGGTATCTTTCATGCGGTGGAGCCACTGCAGGGGAGCGTGGTCCGAATAGAGGGTGAATTCCCGGCCCAGGAGGTAGTATCTAAGGGTGAGAATGGCCCATCTGATGGCCAAACATTATTTTTCGATGGTGCTGTACTTAGTCTCTCTCTTTGAGAGCTTGCGGCTAATGTACAGCACCAGCCGTTCCTCACCCCCCACCTCCTGTGCCAGGACGGCACCCAGCCCCCTGTCCAACGCGTCAGTCTGCAACAAGAAAGGGAGAGAAAAGTCAGGAGAGTGTAAGAGCGGCCCGCCACACAGGGCAGCCTTCACTTGGGAAAACACCTGCTGGCACTGCTCCATCCATTGGACCGGATCTGGTGCCTCCTTTTTAGTAAGATCAGTCAGCGGGCTGGTGAGGTCTGAATAGTTGGGCACAAAACGTCTGTAATATCCTGCCAGCCCCAGGAACTGTCTTACCTCCTTTTTGGTCTTGGGACTCGGGCAGGTCGCAATGGCTGCGGTCTTATTAATTTGGGGCCGCACTTGTCCGTGTCCCAAGTGGAAGCCCAGATACCTAACCTCCACCCGCCCAACCGCGCACTTCTTCGGGTTGGCCGTGAGCCTGGCCGCCCTCAGCGCTCCCAGGACCGCCCTCAAGTGTTGGATATGCCGCTGCCAGTCGTTGCTATAAATGATGATATCATCTAGATAAGCAGCGGCATATGCCGTATGGGGTCGGAGGATACTGGTGGGTCGGAGGATACGGTCCATGAGGCGCTGAAAGGTGGCCGGCGCTCCGAACAAGCCGAACGGAAGTGTCACGAATTGGTGTAATCCAAACGGCGTGGTGAAGGCTGTTTTTTCCTTAGATAATGGCGATAGGGGGATCTGCCAGTACCCTTTCGTTAAGTCCAATGTCGAATAAAAACGAGCCGTGCCTAGCCGGTCCAGTAATTCGTCGACCCGTGGCATTTGATAGGCGTCGAACTTCGATACCGCGTTCACTTTGCGATAATCCACACAGAACCTGACCGAGCCGTCCGTCTTGGGAACCAAAACTATCGGGCTCACCCAGTCACTATTGGATTCTTCTATTACCCCCATCTCGAGCATTGCTGCTAATTCCGTCTGAACCACATTTTTCTTGTGCTCAGGTAAACGAAACGCTACGAACTACTACGCCCGGCACCGTCTCGATATGGTGCTGAATGAGTTTCGTGCATCCAGGTAGGGGCGAGAAAACGTCTGCGAATTCCGCGTGCAACCTGGCCATGTCCGTGAGCTGGGAGGGTGAGAGATGTTCTCCCCCCGAGCCAGAGTGAGTGATGTTGGTTTTGTATTAGCTTCTGGTCCCAGATCATCCTCTCCACTAATTACCGTTACCAGCATCACTGGTTCCACCTCCTGCCATTTTTTAAGGAGATTGAGGTGGTAAATTTGACGTGCCCCACTCCTATCTGACTGTACTACTTCATAATCAAGATCTCCCACTTGCCGTGCGACCTTAAACGGCCCTTGCCACTTCGCTAGTAATTTGGAACTCGAGGTGGGGAGTAATACAAGCACTTTTTCTCCCGGTGAAAATTTCCGGAGGTTGGTTCCCCTGTTATACAGCCGGCTCTGTTTATCCTGGGCCTGTAACAAATTCTCCATAGATAGCCGCCCCAGTGTATGGAGTTTTGTTCTCAGGTCCAGGACATGTTGAATTTCGTTTTTGCTGTTGGAGGGTCCGTCCTCTCAAGTCTCTCTCAGGACGTCCAAAACCCCTCGGGGCTGGCATCCAAAGAGAAGCTCAAAGGGGGAAAACCCCGTGGAGGCTTGCGGGACCTCTCGCACAGCGAATAAGAGGGGTTCTAACCATTTATCCCAGTTTTTGGCGTCCTCGTGTACGAATTTACGAATCATGGTTTTTAACGTGCGATTAAACTTTTCTACCAGCCCGTCTGTTTGAGGGTGAAAGACACTGGTACGGACCGATTTAATGCCCAATAATTCATAAAGCTTGCGTATCGTGCATGACATGAACGCCGTGCCTTGATCTGTGAGGATCTCCCGGGGGATCCCCACGCGGGAGATGACGCGAAACAGTGCCTCCGCCACACTCTTAGCGGAAATGCTGTGGAGCGGCACTGCCTCGGGATATCGGGTTGCATAATCCACCAAGACTAATGCAAATCGATGTCCTCTCGCTGACCGCTCTAATGGCCCGATGAGGTCCATACCAATTTTATCGAAGGGGACCTGCATTAGCGGTAATGGGCTCAATGGCGCTTTTGGGGAGGCCGGAGGGTTTACCAGCTGACATTCACGGCACGAGGCGCACCACCTGCGTACGTTCTCGTGAATGCCCGGCGAAAAGAATCGGGCCATGAGGCGATTTAGTGTCGTGTTTTGTCCTAAATGCCCCGCCATAGGATGACAATGTGCCACCTGAAAAAGCATTTCGCGGCGGCACCGTGGCACTAACAACTGGGTTGTATCTTCCTTTGTTTTAGCGTCTTGGGTCACTCGATACAACCGGTCTTTTATGATTGCAAAATAAGGGTAGGAGCGCGGTCGGGCAGGTTGGAGAGGTTGACCGTCCACATAGCGGACCTGTTCAAAGGCGAACTTTAGTGATTCGTCCCAGGATTGTTCCAGGGGAAAGTCATCGCGTTCTGAGAGGATTCGCACCTCGGATCCGCTCGCTTCCCCTGAAACAGCCTCTCCTTCCTGCATGAGCGCGCCGCCTCCCGGTGCCTCTGGACCCCAAGCGACACCCGCACATAATCACCCCAATAATTCTGCGAATGCAGGCCAATTAGTTCCCAAGATTAGCGGGTGTCGGAGGTGTGGGTTAACCGCTACCTCAACTCTATGCTTTTCTCCCCTGAATTGAATAATTACGGGGATTAAAGGATATCTCACCACATCCCCGTGTACGCACCATACCCGAACCATGCGGCTATTATCCAATGCCCCGGGCCGAACCAGGCTTTGATGGATGGAGGTCTGGTTACAACCGGAATCCACCAGAGCCGGGTATGTACCCCCCTTATACTCAAAGGAATTTGGTACCATCCATTCTGACCAGGGGCAGCCTGCGGCGTGTCGGGAACCCGGATCATTGTCCCGATCTCCATCACTGGGCATCGATCGACAAAATGATCCGGGTCTCCACATCACCAACAGGCCGGACCAGGCGTCTCCGCCATCCGGGTGGCGGAAAGTGGAGCACGGGAAGGGTGAGGAGAGAGGGTGGACCCATTGCCGTCCTGGAATCCCCGGGCCGGAGCGCGATACCCGGTTGTGTAGTCCCGGGGCTTTGGGAACCGTCGTCGAGGCGGCACTCGTGGCGGACTCGTGATGTCCTCGACGTCGCCTTTCCCAGCCAGCAGCCATTTGCGGCAGGAGTCCCGGAGCTGGTGGGCCATCACGAAGGGCCGGCCGGCCGCTTTCGCCCAGTCCCAGCGACCGGAATCGCTGACGATGCTCCTCCGGGCTACGGCCGACCCTCTTAAGGATGGCCCTCTTCAGGACGTTGAAGACCAGGAGGTTCTGGACGGGCAGTGGCCGAGCCGCCAGTTGCGCTTCCCCCGACAGCAACGGCAGGAGTCGCCTCGCCCAATCCTCCGGGGGCCAGCCGCTAGTCTCCGCCGTCTTCTCGAAGACATCGAGGAACGCCTCCGGGTTATCCTCTGGCCCCATCTTCGACAGCGGTAAAAACGCGGCGGTCGTCGCGGGTGCGGACGCCTCTGCCCGAACCCCCTGGTCCACCCAGCTCTGGAAGCTCTCGCGGTCCTCTCGCTGGGCCTGGAGGATAGTCTGGAAGCGGAGGTCGTGGTCACTCCAAAGGTCCAGCAGTGCCTGGTGTTGTTCGCGGTGGAGGACTGCGAGAGATGCGATGATGTCCGCAAACGGCGTGCCGATGTTGCCTGCATGACGGCGGTGGCCCTCCTACTTCCTTCCCGGGTTTCGGCACCAGTGTAGTGGGTTCGCTATAGTAAGGAAGGAAGAGGACGAGGTTGGCGGGACTGACACGAGCTTTGATTGCTTTGCCACACGAGAAAACAAAAAGTCCATTCATACAACAAATAAATCCACGGCTTTTCCTTCAGCCTGGCTTGAGAAGATATTAATCCAGCAAAGTCCTTCGTTCTTTCCTGAGAGGTTCTGTGGTCGTGGCAGTCCGTGTGCAGTCCGTCTCTCTCCCCCGTTGAGCGTCTCTTGGGTCTTTATATATCGTCTCCCCGCACCCTTACTTGAATGAGACACAGGTGTTGGTTGTTTGCATTTACTCCACTCACTTACTGCTTGTCTCCCGGCTCTCTCTCCTGCCGCAGACAATTCCAAGCGTTCCGAGGCCAAAGAACAGACCTGAAAGCGATCCCCTTCTCCGTCCACCATAAAAGACTAAAAGACAAATGCCTGTGCTCAGTGACTGCCCTTACGGAAATTAACCATGGTCTAACTACAGTTAAAACCGAAAAACCATGGTTTTACTATAGTAAAAAAAAACATGGTCACTGTAGTAAAACCATGGTTACCACAAAATATGAAAACCTTGTTTTTTTTAAGAACCATAGTAAAACAATGGTTCTGTCATAAGTAATGAATACACCACATGGTTACTACAATTGTACCACAAAAAAAAAAACATGGTTAATTTTAACAAGGGAGAATTTAAAAATTGCCACTGGTATGTGAAACGTTATGTCACCATCAACAGTGAAATGGCATTGGCTCTTGTGTGTCATGTGACTGGTTGCGTCATTGCGCTAGCTCACGTTATGAAATGGCTATAGGCTTGTGGCAGTACACGATACGTTCTGCGCATGCGCGTAATTACGGTTTCCCTACACAATTGGAATCACGCATGCGATGAAACACTCGACGGCCAGGCAGGCGGCACAATGGGCGGCTTATTTGTGTAGGCTACATTGTGTTTTTCACTTAACAGTTTATGGCGGGTCTATTTTGATGTTTTTAAATGTAGCTTACGATGTGTTTACGTGATTGCCAATCCAAAATAATAAAGGAGTTGTTACATGAACATACACGATTTTGGTTACATGTGGAATAAAGTCTGAGTCTTTCTGTCACTGCAAACCTTCAATTTCCTCCATACTCCACTTTGCGATTCATTGCTGTATGGCATTTGGCCTACTTAACTTGCCGTGTTTCGATCTGAGGTCAGTAGTGTTGTCAAAGACGGTTTGTGTCGTTTTTTTTATTAAAAGCTGCTAATATTAGTTAACTTTAAATTGAGTAATTTTGTATTAGTATGGGTCTATATAGGCTAATATATCTATCTATATAATCTAAATGAGGAAAATAATCCCTTCAATGGTGTTTACAGAAGACAATAAGGAACATAATATGCATTTCTGCCTAGACTATCTGCACTTACATTGAAGAAAGAACTACAAACAAGTCTGGGGAAACGTTACAGAGTATTCCAAACTGACAATGGAAATGACTTGAAAGAACACATAGTGTGCACACAGAACTGACATGAGACCAGATGTGGACAGTAGTGAAGTACATTTACTTGAGTATTGTACTTAAGTACACTTTTGGAGTATCTTTACTTTATTTACAAAGGTACAAAGGTGCGCAAGCATGGAACAGATCGTGCAGTGTCGTAAATCATCGCAAAACAGAATTATCATTTGTGCATGCGCGTTTTCTACTACGTCATTATGCGCATGCGCGGACGGATCGTGCAGGCATCCTGGATTGTATACTGACAGGCTTGTTCAACTTGATACGGTGCCGCAAGACCCGACAGGCGTTCAAAAACTATAAAAAGTTTGGTTTCGAATCCCTCTCGCTGTACTTTGATGTCATCCGCCTGTCGGATCTTGCGGCACCACATCAAGTCGAACAAGCCTATTGGCTGTCCTGCTCTGATTACGTCACGCGCTAACCTTGAGTGTAAAGTTTAATAAAACACGACTGGGTGCATTCCTGGAATGCAATCGTCAGCGATTAAAACCTGCTGTGCTCACACAACGATATCATGCGGCTTTAGAAGACTCGAAACGGGTAACATTACTTGAAGGGGTGTTCATAATACTGACATGACACCTTTATAAATATGACATGACACATGTCATGAATATAAAGGAGATTTTATGCATGTTTATGACAACTGTCATTAAGTGTCATTCGCTGATTTATGTCATTTTTATTGCAAAGATGACATTGTTTGAGTTGTCTTTGTTATGACAAGTTGACATAAAGCAATTTATCATAACCTGTCATGTGTTATGTCATGATTATGAAGGTGTGATGTCAGTCTTATGAATACCTCTTCAAGTAAAGTGTTACTCTCGAAACGCAATGCGACCTGTTTGTAATGCTTTTATACTGTTTTTGGTCAGTGTTTGCAATAAATACCCATGTCTGACTTCTATTTCCTTTTTTGCATGTTTGAATGTTTGGGAAGTGGGTAGTTTTAGGTTTAGGGTATAGTGGGTTAGGTGCTCTAAATAATAAGTATTTATAAATCGTTTCATAACCAAATCGTGACATTGACACGCATTCTAGCGGACCAATACAGTTATTGTCTTTAGCGCCCCCAGTGGACTTTTGTGTCTCAAAACTGTAGCAATATGTACAGTACCTGATGGTACGTATTTTGTGACATTGCAAAAAGTGTACAGAGGTGCGTATTTCCTATGAGACCAGGTTGGTTTTTAACCAAGGGTTTCAAGATTCAACAAGTTTGCTACTCTACTGACATCCATTTAAAAGCAGCCCATAAAATTTTTTTTATTAACAAAATGTAATTAAATATAACTATAATTATAACTTAATATAATTGACTTATTGTACTGTATATAATGATAATACATTAAATTAATAAATTAAATAAAACTTTTAGATTTGAATGCAACACTTACATCACAAAACTTTAATATTAACAATGTTAATGTTTTATTATTCTCTCTCTCTCTTTGTGTTTCCTGATTTAGTGTGTCCAGCGATATTTTTATACAGCTAGATAATCACATTGTATCTATGGCTCAGAAATTTGTTCTCTTTGTTCTCATAAAGGTGGCTATATCTTTTTGACGTTAAAATAATTGTACTTCCATGACATTGCTTTTAAGACATTATGATGCTCAACATCAAATTTTCAGAAGAATGTTTCCAGTAGCCCATTTATTACCTTGACAGCTATACATTCATCCCAGTGAGTGCATACCCATCAGGACATGAAAACCCTGACAAAACCTGAAAAGAGCTTGTACCTTATTCAAAAAACCGTCACAATAAATAAATAAAGATTGAACCTGCACGAGTCTTGAAACCTTCATGTTCTGTCATTGCAGGTGATTTACATTCAAATGCTGAATTGGACCTGACAACAGCGGCATCAAACTTTTAGGGCCTTGTAAATGATCGTGTGCACAACCTGTTTTATTGACAGGATTAAAATTGCATGCCCCACATGTTGAAATATGTGCTGCGCTGAAATCTGATCTTGATGGACCACTGCAGCAGTGTATCTATAACCTTATTGTCTTAGTGATGTATGCATTTGCCTGACAGAATCAAAGAGTCTATTTGTTTCGGTGTCATTCTGCGATGATCCAGCATGTGAGGACTATATGTTAAAAACGAGTGAACTAATTATTCATTGTTTAAAGTAGGTATTGAAGCAGAAGATGGTTTTGGCTGTAAGTTTTGCGAAAAGCCAAGTATTATTCTCTGTGATATTACAGTTTTTCTCGATTGCTTAAACACATTTCTTGAAATTATGCCTCGTATTCTCAAAACTGTAAACACAAATCCATAACATCTCACCCAATTCCCCAAACATCCTATTTTCAGGTCAAAATGAAGCTCTCTTCTCAAAACCATTCAAACTTGCTGAAAAACGTCTTGGTTACGGATGTAACCTCGGTTCCCTGATGGAGGGAACGAGACGTTGTGTCGAACCGACAGAATGGGGTTTGTCTTGAGAATCTATCATCTTCTGAGTATTTAGAAAAGGCCAATAAAAATTGGCGAATGAAATTTGCATGCCGGGCTCCTCCCCGGATGTCCGGGTATAAGAGGGAAGCCGGCGTGCTCATTCATTCACCTTTGGTCTGAGGAGCCTAAGCATCCTTCCCCGACCGCTGGGGTGGGCGGCCAGTGTTGTGGCATGAGGGACACAACGTCTCGTTCCCTCCATCAGGGAACCGAGGTTACATCCTTAACCAAGACTTTCCCTTTCTGTCGGTCTCTCGACGTTGTGTCGAACCGACAGAATGGGGTTCCTATGGAAGACGCCACAGCACTGAGCCGCGTCACAATCTCCGCGGAGCGACGCTGACTTGCCTGGGCGAGTCAGACGAACACGCTAGCGCGAAATTATGACCTGCCAGTGGAGAGGAAGGGGGACCCAGAGCTTTCCACAAAAAGTTGGGAAGCCCCCTAACGCCGGCCGTCACGGGCGGAGGCCTTATTCTCTAAATGGCGAGAAGCCGCCCGGCACCGTACGGGCCACTGGGTAAGCATTATTCCCCCCTTGGGGGGGGGAACGCTGCAGAGGCCACTACCTACCGTAGGGAGGAATTAGTGGAGACACCACATGGTCTCACCATCAGGGGAGAACTCATGGGAGAATGTGCGGACTGCAGGAGTTAACCGCAAGGTGGGAGTCCACCTGGGGAGGTCATGGGTTGCCAAGGTGGGAACCATTCATGAGGATACATCAGACGGAACAGCCCACGGGGGGGGTTACACGTCTGGAGCACTAGGCCCGGTTAGAGCTATGTGGGAATAACTCAACTGTACCCCGGCCTAAGGGGGCAGGGCTGCTCTGCCCAGCCTGTCCCCTGGAAGGGAAAGAAGTGAGGCTGGATCGCCACTGCTCCCCCCGAAGGGGGAAGGTCTTCCGCAGGCGTACGCCCAATGGCTGCCGGTCCTACCTGTTGCCCTGCAGGACGCGGGCTGACACCGGTTCAACGCGGAGGTTGTAGAACCTCGCGAAGGTATTGGGCGTAGCCCAACCCGCAGCTCTGCAGATGTCTGCCAGAGAGGCGCCCTGAGCCAGTGCCCACGAGGAGGCGACACCCCGCGTGGAGTGCGCCTTAACTCCTAAGGGGCAGGGGCGATCTTGCGACCGGTATGCCAAGGATATGGCATCCACGATCCAGTGCGCCAGTCTCTGTTTGGAGACAGCTCTCCCCTTCTGCTGACCTCCAAAACAGACAAAGAGCTGCTCAGAGCATCTGAAGCCCTGCGTGCGGTCCAAGTAGAGGCGCAGTGCGCGTACTGGACACAACACGGAAGGGGTTGGGTCTTCCTCCCCTGTGGGGAGCGCCTGCAAGTTCACCACCTGGTCCCGGAAGGGAGTGGTGGGAACCTTGGGCACGTAGCCGGGCCGTGGTCTCAGGATAACGTGAGAGTCTCCAGGCCCGAATTCTAGGCAACCCGAGGACACAGAGAATGCTTGTAGGTCCCCTACCCTCTTGAAGGAGGCGAGCGCTACCAGGAGGGCCGTCTTTATCGACAGGCGAGAAAGATCGGCCTCTCCTAGGGGCTCGAAGGGGGCCCTCTGGAGGCCCTCCAGGACCACTTTGAGGTCCCAAGAGGGTACGGGGCGCGGGCGAGGCGGATTCAACCGTCTCGCGCCCCTCAGGAACCTGGTAACCAGGTCGTGCTGCCCTAGAGACTTACCAGCAACTGGTTCGTGATGTGCGGCTATAGCGGCAACATACACTTTCAGTGTGGAAGGGGAGAGGTTCTTCTCAAGTCTCTCCTGGAGAAAGGACAGTACGTACCTGATCGAGCATCTCTGCGGGTCTTCTCCGTGAGAAGAGCACCAAGACGAGAAGATGCGCCACTTGAAGGCATACAGTCTCCTAGTGGCCGGAGCCCTAGCCTGTGAGAGGGTCTCTACCACCGCCGGGGGTAGGTCGCTCAGGATCTCCTCGTCCCGTCCAGGGGCCAGACATGGAGGCTCCAGAGGTCTGGCCTGGGATGCCAAAACGTGCCCTTCCCCTGAGAAAGGAGGTCCTTCCTCAAGGGAATCGGCCAGGGGGGAGTTGTTGTCAGGCTCACCAGCTCTGAGAACCAAGTCCGGTTGGGCCAATAGGGCGCAACTAGTAGCACTTGATGCTCCTCTTCCCTGACCTTGCACAGGCATGCAAATTTCATTCGCCAATTTTCATTGGCCTTTTCTAAATACTCAGAAGATGATAGGTTCTCAAGACAAACCCCATTCTGTCGGTTCGACACAACTTCGAGAGACCGACAGAAAGGGAACCAAACTTTTCCCGCAGACATGTCACACAAGCCCTCAAAATCACCCACGCTGCAACATAGTCTTAGACACTGGTGAGATCAATTCAAAACACTGTTACTAATACCTCTTATTAGGATTTGAGAATAATTTGACAGCTTAGTGTGTATAAGAATATACAACATAAAAGAGTGCAGATAGAGCAAAGTGCAAGAATGAGTTTTAGGAAAAAAATAAAACATTACACTACTGTAAAGTAGATGAAAATGATCTTACAAGACAAGAAAAGTTCAAAAACCAAAGAACAATATGAACTGGTTACGCAACACAATACAGTATACAACTGCACAAATAACATTTAACCGCAGATGCTTTTATCCAAAGCGACTTACAGAGAAGATAAAGGAAAAAATACAGTGAAGCGATTTGTCAATAGGAGGCAATGTAAAAAAAAATATGGCATCCTCTGCACCTTTGGCCCAATTTCGTAAACGTATTCCGGATTTTCTGAAAAAATACGGAACAGGTTAAAAAGGCTACAAATACAAATTTGTAAACTTGACAATCACAAATTTGAGGGTTTACATGTGCTACAGTTTACTGGATACATAATAGTGAAATTTCTCATATAAAGTGTGTACTGTAATTTTTCTGTATGTTTACAGTAAGTAGTATAAAGCCCAGTATGATTCTAGGATGAGCTCCAATTGATATTATCTTGGGATTCTGATTGGTGTGTCATCAGTTTTGCTACTGAATGTTTACTGATGGATAAATGTGTGCTATTTGAGTTTACATCTTGACACTTCAGTTCATTATATTGTGTGTTTGTGTTTTCTGAATGAGAACATAGTTAAACCTTTGCAAAATGATGACGTTTTTGTGTGAGGGTTGTACAAGTTGGTGTATTGTTCTGAGAATGTGTTTATAGTTGTCAGAAAATGGTGAATTGTTTCATGAATTGTGTCTTAGCAATCGAGAAAAACTGTAAACAAACAATTGAAACTATCCTCATGCCATAGAAGGTGTTAAGGACCGTTCACACCTTTGATGATGATAGCGGGGTCCACACCAGAAATATAATAATAAATATAGAGTGGATCGATATTGCTGGTGTCACTCTTAGAGCTTTATTTTCCAGCTGAAGAATGATAAAAAAATACTGCCGAAAGGTCTCTGGCAGCAATCAGAGTCCTAAATGTTGTTTGGCTCTTGCTGATGTCTACTTTCATGATGCCTTGAAACGGACGTATAAATAAAATTTCTCTTAAAAGACAACAACTTTGTCATTAGAATGATGACTTCTAACGCATTGTCACTATAACACTGTTGGTGTGGATTCTAATTTGTGTATGTTTGTAGTTATCATCAAAATGCATGGCGCTTTACACATTGAATGTTTAGATGGTTCTTTTTTTACCCATGGCTTTGACATTGCCACCACCACGCTCTACCATTTGATCTACAGAAACACTTTCGAAAAGTCAATTGATTTTAAACTTGCCCAGCTATATCCACTTCCATAAAACATCTTATACATTCCTATCCATCAAATGCCGCAAAAGCTATCTCTAGTTACTTACTGTAGCAGCAGGAAAAATGAGCAGACAGAACAGGCAATGATGTGTGAACACAATAAAATGCGCTGTTAGATGTACAGTACCGTAAAATAGATACAATACAGAGCAATGGGCACAGTTACATAAGAGAGACAGGCACACAACTGGATCCTTCTCAGGCTTTGATGTGCCAATGCTCAGAGAACAATAAATGGGCCATTGCCTGCTATATGTTCTTATTGACCTTCAAAATAAACCTCTTTTCCTAAGCTTCATTGCAGATACTGAAACGCTGATGTTTGTGCTGATGGTCAAGCAACAGATTTGGACTAAACATGTTGCCTATAGCCCATGTGATACTGTTAACTGTTTTCTTGTTTATCCTGATGGTTTGTATAACAGTAATGTTTGCCTGTGCCTTGTTGACATGCAGCAGCAAATTGTTGTCATAGCACCTCTTTGATCACATCCATGTTCTCTTTTTCTGTATGATGGGTCGTCATTGCAGTTGATTAATCCAATTACTCTGGTGCCAACAGGAAACATGTCGACGTGGCTCTTGCTGCGCATGGGAGAGGGAAATGTTGTTTCAAACAAAGTAAAGTGTTTGACAGTAGCCAAGCACAACAAAACAACCACGTGTCAAATGTTTTAAAAGTTTCATGTGTAATGGTGGATACAAATGTGCTTTGATACAGAAATAAACGCTGTCCGTGGTGCTGAAAGGCGGCTCTATGGTGCTTGCCAGTTTCAAACACTCCTTAGAGGTGCCAAAGGATACATTTTAAATATAGATATATAGACCTATTTAGATATACAGACACCTCCCTCTTTCTGTCTCTTGCTGTCTCTTTCTTGCTCCATTTACCTCATCCACACTTGCACACGCACGCACGCACAGAAACACACACTTTTAGTGGACGATTTAAATCATGTTCAACGGTGTTTGACAGAGAGGAGCATGTAGGGAGAGAGTGCAAAATGTGGGAACACTTCAATGTAATTTGTGAAAGGTGTGTGTTTGTTTGTGTGCGTGTGCGTTCGCCATTTTGAGTTCATGCTTAACTAGCTTTCACATTGATTTGGTGCAGAGCTCCATTAGAGTGAAGGGCAAGCTCTGGAAGATAAATAAATAATGAATTAACACAAGGAAACAGCACAATACATTTTCACTCTAATAATGCTTTACTCTACTGCACGTCTTGCCAATAGGTTTGTTGAGCGTACAGCCTTGTTTTATTATTAAACATGATGCTGCTTATAGCAGTTTCACTTAATTTCATAGTAAAATTGTTAGTTTGAATTTGACTCTTTCTAGTAGATTCTGATCCAAAATGTTATTTTTTTTATTTGAAGGTCTAATGAGCTTATTTTGACCATTTTTGTTTAAATATAACATTGTTTAGCATACAGTATATTACATAAAAAATACTAATGTATGGTAAAATGACAGTCAAATGAACAAAAACCTTGTTAACGTATGTCCCCTTATTGTTTTATAAATTACGGTACTATATGCACTAGTTTTAAATTAGACATGACAGTATTTGTTTTTGTATGTGTTTTGTGTCTTCTCTATTAAATTATCTATTTATTTCTTTTCTTTTAATTTGAATGTAGATATATTTTGCCTGTATTAATCTTTTGGGCAATACATTACAGCAATAATTAATAATTACAGTGGCTTTTACTTCTTATGCAGATATTAATTAAGTGAAAAGTAGCATCTCAAGAGAGTCTGTCCGTAGCTTGTATTTCTAAATTGGTGAAGGGAGCTATGGGAAATGAACTGTATTTTACAGTCTCTCGCAGCGGATTGTGCTAGTGTGATGGTATGTATGACTATGCTATAAAGCCGAAGAACGAGGAACTTTATGAAGTAATACTATGAAGTATTTTTGATCTTTCAATCGCTGTGCTCAGCATGTGTAATTTATATGATTGACAGCAGAAGCCCTTTTTTGGCCTTTTTCTGACAGCGTCAGTCAATGATGTGGCAGGTTCAATGAAGGCACTTCTTGAAACAATCATTGTACTGTGAAACACAAAAATAGCATAATGATAAATTAAAAATCGAACTAAGTTCATAACGGACAGCACACACGGAACACTCAAAATCAATAGAAAGCAGTGTAAATGGACAAGAACACATCCCGTGAAAACGTTTTGTTTATTTGTGGAAAAAAATGCATGAAATTTTGGAAGAATAGACCCAAAAGGTGTTTATTTCATAGACAGCGTGTACTGGTACATGCGTAAATAAAGCATATCTGGAATGCAGAAATATGTAAGATACAAATCTAAGCCGTGTCGTAATCTTCAAAACATAAGATGTATACGATTTATAAGCATATGTATATACACGATTTATGTCAATACCCACTTTATTCATCAAGAATAATCTGTAAGAGAAATAATTAACAGCAACAGCTAAATTGATGTAGGCGTTTCCCAAAGTAAAACACAAGAGTGTTGCATGCTTGTTACATCATTTTTCGGTTCTCAGACATACAGTATGTATTTATAGAACATTGTGGTTTATTGCATTATTGAAACAGATTTTTATAAAAAAGCATGTTTCAATGCATTTTCTAAAATAGTACTCCCACACAGCCACATATATATTTTGGTGGGAGTATTTTTATTTTTATAATGAAAACTTATGATTTGTGTGTATAGACAGGATAGTGTTTATAAGGTCCAAGAAAAATTAACTCATCAGTTAGAAAAAGTTTATCCATGAGAGACTGCCAGGAAATGCCATACACATTTATAAGTTTTCATTTGTTTAAACTTTTTTTTCATTTTATTGTTATATTAATAATGAAATAATGTTGTTCTAGACTGTTGTTAGTGTTTGCTTTTCCAGTGTACTGTTTTGCAACAATGGAAATAAGGCCCTTCGTCATATTGCTGTCCAATACACACAAACCATTTGTGGCACATTTCTGAATATTATTACTATTAAACTTTTGGGAAACAAATAAATGCCATACAATAAATGTGCATTACCTGGAAGCTATTACTCTAAAAGGTTGCTGTGGTTCAGAGAAACTTCTTTGGGGAAAATTATTATTTCATCCCCTGCTGATTTTATAGGTTTGACCACTTAAAAAGAAATTAAGGGTCTATAATTTTTATGGTAAGTATATTTTAACTGATAGAAACCGAATATCAATTTAAAAAATCCAGAAAAAACACAATATATAAAGGTTGTAAATAGATTTGCATTTCAGCGGTTAAAATAAGTATTTGATCCCCGAGCACAACATGACTTCGTACTTGGAGAAACCCTTGTTGGCAAGCAGAGGTAAGATATTTCTTGTAGTTGGTCGTCAGGAGACATTTTGGTCCATTCCTCTTTACATCCTCTCTAAATCTTTAAGGTTTCTTGGCTGTCACTCGGCAACTTGAAGTTTAGCCTCCTTCACAGATTTTCTATAGGGCTATGGACAGTCTGGAGACTGCTAGGCCACTTAATGTGTTTCTTCTTGCGCCACTTCTTGGTTACCTTGGTGATATGTTTCGGGTCTTTTTCATGTTAAAGGCCCATGCACGACCCATGGGCCGCATTTCCCGAAACCTTGTTAACGTTACGTCATTCTTAAATTATACCTTAAGCTGTACCTTATCGTTACTATGTGTTTCCCGAAACGTTCTTAGTTCTTCTGTAATTCATACGTTCGGAAGGTTGGTCATGGGCACTCTTAGCTGTTAAGAGTTCACCCCGCTGGTGGCCACTGTGAAAAAAAGCTCAATTACATCGCAGTCTATACAAATAAAATTCTAAAGTTAAATACACCAGTATTTTGATGTGTCTTCATGCAAAGAATATAATTGTCACACTGGTGGTTGTTAGCTTTTTAATTAGATATGATCTAAAGGTGCATCAGCTGGCAAACCAAAGAATTTAGAGTAGCCTATATTTAAAGTGAAAGATTGTGGTAGGAAGTTTTGTCAAACTTCAGCGATGCAGCGAATATTTTTTGCTAAATCAAAGACGCCGTCATCCGCGTAGCAATTTAGTGCATTTAATCTGTGAAAACATGGCTACAATTTATGCTGCATTTAAAATTATAGAAAATAAAAGTTAACCTGCCACTGCAGAAAATTCAGCAGCTTTCGGATCTTGTTGGTCTAACTTTGTCAAGACAAACTCAATGGAGCATCCCCTAAAAAACACATATTTACTCCCTTTTAGTACTTTTTATTTTTCTTGTCATGAATGAATGTTTAATTGCAATATCAAAATACCTTATTGTAGGGCTGCACAATTATGGGATACTTGTTTATACTGTATTATTCCCCTTGATATTGTAAGTGTGATTACAGTAATAATGTTGGTTATATTTTAATGTTTTAATAAAAGCACCCATAAGCTAAATGCTTTGCACTGTGAACGCGCTGCTTGCGCATCCAGTGTCCAAGCACAATAAACGTGTGAACTATACATGTCTAATTGTTGGTTGCTGGAATAAAATTGTTTAATGCACCGCAACAGCAAGTGGCTTTACGTGACCCTCCTTATGACCCAAAGTTTGACAACCTTTTATTTAAATGACCACACTGCCAGTTAGTGTAGCGAGTTGATACATTTGGGCATGAGATTGCGGGTTCGCACACTAATTTCACAATTACTGTATATATCTCCAACAACTGTGGCCAATTATTTGTAAGTTTGGAAGCAATATGTTGTTTTTATACTGTAATATCACATTCACTATTTATCTAATATAATTGTAATGTTTCTTTACACATTATAGATGGATATGTATTTTAGGAAGGGGTCCCTCACAAAAGGTTAATCTTACCTTAATGTTCTGTCCTTAACTTTACATGTTTATGACAGAATGTGTAAATATAGACTATGCCTGTGATTTATATATTTGCATAACTTCAATTTGCCTTTTCTAATTAGCAATGGAATAAAATACAGATGACACATTTGTGTTGTAATTCACAATATGAACAGCTGATCACTTTGACGTTAGCCTATCAATTAGGTTTAGAACCTGATGTTATCTGTTCTAAAATACAGTGTGAAAGCATTTGTAAATTTGGCAGTAAAATATTTTGTTTTGGTCTTGGTTGAGCTTGTGTGTTAAATGTATGCATTTTGTGTCAAGCAACAGAAAATGTGTTAATTGAATAGCCTACACAGCCAGATGCTGTGTTAACGTCTTGGTTATGGATGTAACCTCAGTTCCTTGATGGAGGGAACGAGACGTTGTGTCGAACCGACAGATTGGGGTTTGTCTTGAGAACCTATCATCTTCTGAGTATTTAGACAATCTCTAGCGGAGCGACGCTGACTGGCCTGGGCGAGTCAGACGTGAGCGCTAGCCGAAATTGTAACCATCCAGTGGAGAGGTAGGGGGTCCCAGAGCTTTTTCAAAATGTTGGGAAGCCCCTGCCACCGGCCGTCAAGGGCAGAGGCCTAATTCTCTAACAGCGAGAAGCCGCCCGGCACCGTAAGGGCCACTGGGTAAGCATTATTCCCCCGTGGGGGAAAAAAACGCTGCAGAGACCACTACCTAAGGAGTAGTGGAGACACCACATGGTCTCGCCAACAGGTGAGAACTCGTGGAAAATGTGCGGACTAAGGAGAAAACCGCAAGGTGGGAGTCCACCTAGGGAGGTCATGGGTTGCCGAGGTGGGAACCATTCATGAGGATACATCAGACGGAACAGCCCACGGAGGGGGGGTTACCACGTCTGGAGCACTAGGTCCGGTTAGAGCTATGTGGCAGATAACTCAACTGTTCTCCGGCCTAAGGGGCAGGGCTGCTCTGCCCAGCCTGCCCCAAGGAAGGTGCTTAGTGATGGATGGAATGCCTGTTCTTTACCCAGTGGGGAAAGAAGGGAGGCGTAATAGCCGCTGATCCCCCTAGAGGAAGGGGGAAGGCCTTTCGCTGGCGTACGCCCTACCGGCTGCCGGTCCTACACGTTGCCCTGCAGGACGCGGGCTGACAACAGTTCCGCGTGTAGGTATTAGAACCTCGCGGAGTTGTTGGGCATTGCCCAACCCGCAGCTCTGCAGATGTCTGCCAAAGAGGCGCCCTGAGCCAGTGCCCATGAGGAGTGTGCCTCACTCCCAACGGGCAGGGGCGATTTTGAGATCAGTATGCCATAATGACGGCATCCATGATCCAGTGCGCCAGCCTCTGTTTGGAGACAGCCCTCCCTTCTGCTGACCTCCAAAACAGACAAGAGCTGCTCAGAGCTTCTGAAGCTCTGTGTGCGGTCCAAGTAGAGGCGCAGTGCACGTACTGGATACAACACGGATGGGGTTGGGTCTTCCTCCCCGGTGGGGAGCGCCTGCAGGTTCACCACCTGGTCTCTCGGGAGAGTGGTGGGAACTTTGAGCACGTAGCCGGGACAGGGTCTCAGGATAACGTGAGAATCCCCGGGCCCGAGTTCTAGGCAATCTGTGGACATGGAGGGTGCTTGCAGGTCCCCTACCCTCTTGGAGGTGAGCGCCATCAGGAGAGCCGTCTTTATCGAGAGGTGAGAAAGAGTGGCAGCTCCTAGAGGCTCGAAGGGGGCGGGGCCTCATGAGGCCTGCCACCTAGGTCGCAAGAGGGTACGGAGCGCGGATGAGGCGGTCGCCTTCTCGCGCCCCTAGTAACCTAATGACCAGGTTGTGCAGTCCCAGAGGCTTCCCAGCAACTGGGTCGTGATGAGCGGCCGTAGCTGCTACATACACTCCCAGTGTGGAGGGGGGAGAGGTTACTCCCCAGTCTTTTTTGAGGAAGGGACAGCCCCTTCCCTATCGAGCAACTCCGTGGGTCTTCTCGCCGAGAAGAGCACCAGGACGAGAAGAGGCACTACTTATGGGCGTATAGCCGCCTAGTGGCCGAGGCCCTAGCCTGAGTGATGTCCCAACCAGACAGGGGGTGGGCCACTCAGGATCTCCTCGTCCCGTCCAGACATGGAGGTTCCAGGGTTCTGCCTGGGATGCCGTAATGTGCCCCTTCCCCTGGGAATGCAGGTCCTTCGCCAGGGGGAGCGGCAAGGGGGGAGTTGTTGTCAAGAGCCTTAGCTCCGAGAACCAAGTCCTGGTTAGGCCAATGGGGCATAACTAGTCCCACTTGATGCTCCTCTTCCCTGGCCTTGCACAAGACCTGTGCAATGAGGCTCACTGGGGGGAAGGCATACTTCCGCTTGTCCCGCGGCCAGCTGTGCGCAAGGGCATCCGTGCCGAGGGTACCTCGGACAGGGAGTACCAAAGCGGGGCCCGTCCACCGCCCCGACACTGCGTGCCCGTTGCACACGGCACCCCAACCCTGCAGGGAGGCATCCCTAAGGGGACCCTTGTCTGCAGAAGGTCATGGGAGACCAGGGGGTTAGGGTGCGTCGGCAGAATAGTGTGATGACCATACGCCTGCTGCCTGTGTGCCACGCTCTCCAAGGAACCTGACTCTGTAGCCAGTGTTGGAGCGGTCGCATGTGCATCGACCCGAGGGGGGGGCTCCCCCGCCGAGGATGCCATGTATCCCAGGAGCCTCTGAAATAGTTTCAGGGGGACCGCTGACTGCCCGAAAGCTTCAGGCAGTTCAACACTGACTGGGCGCGCTCTGTAGTCAGTCGCGCTGTCATGGGGACAGAGTCGAGTTCCATACCGAGAAAGAGGATGCTCTGCACCGGGGAGAGCTTGCTCTTTTCTCAGTTGACCTGTAGTTCCAGCACCCTGTATCTGGAGCACCAGTCCCCGTGTGTACACAACAGATCTCGAGAGTGAGCCAGGATGAGCCAGTTGTTGAGATAGTTTAGTACCCGCACACCTCCTTCCCTGAGGGGAAGGAGGTCGGCTTCCACGACCTTAGTAAAGACCCTTGGAGACAGGGACTGACCGAAGGGGAGGACCCTGTACTGATATGCCCATCCCTCGAACGCGAACCGTAGGAACGGCCGAAGTCGAGGGAGGATCGAGACATGAAAGTACACGTCCTTCAGGTCGATTGTCATGAACCAGTCCTGACACCTGACAGACGTCAGGATGCGCTTCTGCGTGATCATCCTGAAAGGCAGCTATTGTGTAGGTGCCTGTTCTGAACACACAGATCCAAGATAGGGCGCAACCCCCCGCCTTTCTTGGGGGACAATGATGTACGGGCTGTAAAACCCATTGAACATCTCGGCTGGTGGGATGGGCTCGATCGCTCCCTTCGCCAGAAGGGTGGCAACCTCGGCCCAAAGTACGGGAGCATCCTTGCCTCTGACTGAGGTATATAGGATGCCCTGAAACTTGGGCGGGAGTGAGGCGAACTGGATTGCGTAGCCGAGACGGATTGTCTTCCTTAGCCAGCCTGACAGTCTGGGAAGCCGGAGCCAGGTGACAGGGGGACTAAAGGTTCGATCTTCTTCATTGTCCCCCCGGGGGGTGGTTCGATGGCTAGCAGTACGGATTCCTTGCCAGGGGAGGACCCCCGGGGAGGAGATCGGCTCTGCTGTTTTTCCTGCCTGGCGACTACGCAGCTCAATGCACTGTCTGACTGAGAGTGCTGAGGGCTGGTGTTTATACTCGACATTGTGCTTCGTCGTGACGCAATGTCGAGTTGCCGTCCACTGTTGTGCCAAGGGTGGGAGCGGCTGTGATAACCCAGAGAGAGAGAAAACTCTCTTTTTGAGAGTAAGTGGGTGCTAGCCCCACGGAGGGGGCCAGCAGATGGTGAGACAGGGCAGGATCCGTCCCTATCCAATTTCCCAGGGATGTGGCTGGGGTCGGGCCCAATGGTAGCCTCGATCCCCGTGAGGACTTCCCATTAGGGCCGCTTCTGCTTTCGCCGCGGCTGCTGATGGAGCGATGGTCTCCTCTTCGCTGTCTCTTCCAGGGGTGCCGCCTGAGTGGGGGGTGCCAGAGCTGGAGGGCATCTAAGAGGACCAGGGCTGCTGGGAAGCAGACGGTGCACGGGACTCGACGGCCGAGGCGGCCGAGTCGCAGCACGGGAGGACTGCTTCTTTACTTTCGAGAACTGTGGCTCGACAGTATCACCAACCAGTTCACCCCCCCCCTCCCTTGCGAGATGGGTGCGTCGAGAAAGCGGACCTTCTCGGCGTTTCTCATCTGCGCAAGGTTTGGCCAGAGGAGTTTCTCATGGACCATAAGTGTGGACATTTTCCGACCCAGGGCCCGCGTAGTCACTTTGGTCGCCCGTAGAGCGAGGTCGGTGGCGGTGCGTAGTTCCTGCATAAGCGCTGAGTCGGTCTTAACCTCGTGGAGCTCTCTCAACGCCCTGGCCTGGCAGGAGCCATAGCGTGGAGAGAGGAGGCAGCTTGGTCCGCCGCAATGTAAGTGCTTGAGATGCGCTTGTAAGACCAGAGATGTCGAGACCCCACATGCTTTGGACAGGAGTCTAGGTCGAGCCCCCCCCCCCAGGTGGCCGTCGCCTACGGGCACGAGTGCAGCGCGGCGGCACCACCTGGGGGACATCGACGTATCCTCTAGCTGTCTCAACCTCGAGGGAAGAGAGGGTGACAGAACTTTGTTTGACGTGAAACGTGCCGGAAAGGGTGCGTTCCAGGTCTTACTAAGTTCCTCATGCACTTCCGGTAAACACGGCACTGGGGCGGGCGCGGCTTGGAGCCATGCTCAAACCCGAGGCGCCATGTAGCCAGCCGTGAGCGTTGGGAAAGGCAGTGCGGGCACTGCAACCCAACACTCACGGCGGCCCGGGAAAGCATGGCTGACATTTCGATGTCCGCTTCTTCCTGGGCTCGACCCCCCGAGGGAGGCAGCCCGAGGAATCGTCGGAGTCTGATGCCAGTAGGTCACCCTCCGATGCTGCAAGAGACATCTCATCATCACGCATCGTGTCCGAATACATGATTGAGGAATAAGATGGTGGGACCGTCTCCTGGGGCATGGTCAGACGAGGGAGACGAGGTGCGAATGGTCCGTGAGCCAGTGGCTGGCGGATTATCGCTCACAGTAATCCTCATATCACCCTCGCTGCTTGCTGTAGCAGATGGCAGGGTCGTAGTCCTGCCACCACGGAACGGGGAGCAAACGAGGTGGTGGCTGAGTCCCGTGGGAACACAGCCACCCATGACGCAATGTCTGAATCGTCATCATCGTCATCTGGACGTATCCGCAACGTCTGGCCCAGTGTACTGGAAGCAGGCATCGTGTCCGTCCCCCTCCTCGATGAGTGTGTTGCACCCATGAGAAAAGCGGGACAAGCCTCGCTGGAGAAATTTAGCTCTTTTAGAAAGGAAATTAGCTCGAACACCTCCGGAACTGCCGAGACGCCCAGGGGAGAGTCACTGCAGGAAGGGATCGTCCGCTGCATCACGTCGTAGATTCCAGCAGAAAAATGATCACCAAAGATCGTAGAGAAGCTCATCAGATGCGTAGGCTCTGAAGAACAAAATGTGAATGAATGAGCACACCGGCTTCCCTCTTATACCCGGACATCGGGGGAGGAGTCCGGCATGCAAATTTCATTTGCCAATTTTCATTGGCCTTTTCTAAATACTCAGAAGATGGTAGGTTCTCAAGACAAACCCCAATCTGTCGGTTTGACACAACGTCGAGAGACTGACAGAAAGGGAACTGTGTTAAGAGATTAGGAAAATTGTTAAAAGTATTGGAAAAATTGTCATAGCAATTGTAAAAACTTTAAATAATAGCCATGGTTGGATTTAGTTTGCAATTTGGTTTATTTTTATCCTATGAGTCCTAATAAATGCAACTTCAACTATTTATAAGTGCCTGTTTTATAAAGAACACCGCTATCTCACATAAGGCAGTGAAGCAGTCCCTGTATGGAGTAAATAATTGATTGTCGACCAATCGTTTATCCATTAATTCAGCACCACCGCCATGGACAGCACCTGGTAACGTGGGACGTAAGAAAGTAACCTCCCAAGGTATAGTTTGGGAAGCACGCCTAGAAAAGGTATAACTGTAGTTAAGGTGTACATTTAGAGTCTTCGTAGCACGCTAAGAGACAACGTTATCGGGAAATGCAGCCCTGGTCTCATCCAAGATTTTACAGTACATGACCCCGTCCCTCAGCCCCTCAATGCGGTGAAGTCATCCTGTACCCATAGCAGAGAAAAATCCCCAAAGCCCCATAATGTTTCCAACACTGTGCTTGACTAGATGGCGTTCTTGGGGTCATAGTCAGCATTTCTCTCCATCCAAAAACAAAGAGTCAATTTTGGCCCCATCTGACCATAGCACTTTCTCCAAAGCCTCTTCTGAATCATTTTGATGTTCATTGGCACACTTCAGACGAGCCAGACGGGCCTTCTTGAGCAGCGGAACCTTGTGGTTGCTTCCGGACTTAAATCTTGTGGCATACTGTGTTACCAATGGTTTGCTTGGAAACTGTGGTCCCAACTGATCTTTAATCTTCCTCATGATCATCTTTACCCCATTGGGGAAATCTTGCAGGGAGCTCCAGACCAAGGGCAGTTGATGGTTATTTTGTATTTCATCTATTTCCAAATTATCGCACCAACAGTTGTTTCCTTCTCACCAAGCTTCTGTCTATAGCCCATCGCAGCTTTGCGTAGTCTACAATAATGTCCCTGAGATCCTTTGACAGCTATTTGGTCTGGACTATGGTGGTGGATAGGCTGACATGGAAGATACAGATTCTGTTGGCAGGCATATTTTATATACAAAACAAGGCATTAGAAGTACTTTCTTAAAGTGACAGGACTAATCTGTGTTCCATATAGAATTCTATAGAATTATCCAGAATTCTTGCTGGTTGGTAGGTGATCAAGTACTTATTTTTCTCACTGAAATGAAAATCAGTTCATAACCTTAATATAAAAAGGTTACATAAAAATGATGGACCCTTCATTTCTTTGTAAGCAGGCAAACTTACAAAATCAGCAGGGGATCAAATAATTATTTTCCTCACTGTACAGTATATGAATGGTAGGAAAACTGTGAATATGTTTTTATTCGACGTATGTTTGTATGTTTTTCATATAGTGGACCTTATCCATACTGTACATTTTATTACACAGAACACAAAGTATTAATAGGGATGCACAACACCAGTTGTATGCCAAAAGACAATGTGTAAAATACTTAACGTAAATTATCTTTTGAGGAATACTATTGATTACTTGTACTTTTACACCATTACATGTCCAATGTGAAATCATACCTTTTCCTCCTTTCTCATTTAGGCCAGTTGATTGCTTTACAATATTCATACATCTGTTATTTTTATCTACTACAAGTCTTCTCTGATCAATCGATTAATTTACTTTTTACTTTTAAATATTGTAGTACAGTTACAAGCATACATTTTGGAGAGTAAAAAGGTTCATACCACTTTAAAGTTGAGCATTGACATCACATGTCCTGCGTCTGTTCCACGGATAAAACATGTACATCAGAGCAGAGAGGAAAGTAAAAGTGTTTGCGGCAACATAATATTTTTCGCCACAGCACACTCTGAACGCAGCAGGAAAATGGTGAACAGGCACCATAAACCTAATGCTATCCTTTGTAATATAAGCTTTTATGTAGCAACATAACATGCGAGTGAACAACATTAATAGAAGCATGTGTCGATTATATTTCTCTTTTTTTATAAGAAGTAATAAAACAAATCAGTTTATTACAATAAGGCCAGGAATGGCTCAATGAAAGACTTCAAAAATAGGCAAGTGCTTAACATCAGTATTAAAAAAGAGTTAACAACGTATAAGGCTTCACATTTGACAGTTAAAAGTGCATTATAATTCCAGTCTGTTTAAGGTTTTCTCGAGTTGGTTTCTTGTGCAATCCACATGCGAAGTTCTCAAACAAAACAGCGTCTTTGCATTCCCTTCAGATTTACAAACGTACTTCACTCGCTCTAAAGGTGTGTTGTCACCCGATTATCGCTCGTTCAAGCCCCTGAATGCAGAGCACCGGGTAACGTGTGATTCTCATACAGTATTCAGATAGGCGTTTCATAATTTATACCGCAGGTTCTGCTATCGATATTGTTTAGACGCAGAGGAGGGCGGTCTGTACAAGCTGGCGTTTCACTCTCAGTTTAAAAAGACAGGAGAAAGGGACCTAATTAAAGATGGCGTGCAGATTATGGCACAATACATGTGTCAAGTACATCTTCTAACATTCCTGTGACAAACAAACCCTGGCTCTATGATGTAAGGAAAGTGCTGCGAGCCCCATATACTCCTCTTAACACTTGTTGTGATGGAGAGGTGCTCAGACAGGCAATTTGTTGTGCTTTGAGAGGAAGCGTGAGCGCCCTAGACTGGGTTTAAAATTCAATATGTTGTCATAGGCACATAAAATACTGGAAGCAACTTTTGAGTGTGTATTGCATACCTGCCGTGCTATAAAATCCTTGAAACTTTGCGACTTACTGTGCTTGCCTGTGATAGCCTGTAGCCTGTGCACAAGTCATTTTTTTCCTGATTCGTTTTAAAGTGCAGAGAAACAATTACTATTAAAAAAAAATCTGCTCCTGTACACACTTCATAGTGATGCATACAGTAGTAAATCTGTGACTGAACATGATTCACCAGCAGTGTTGGGTGTAACTAGTTACTAAGTAATTAGTTACTGTAATTTAATTACTTTTCCCTTGAAAAAGTAAAGTAAGGGATTACTCTTATTTTTTTCTGTAATTTAATTGCAGTTACTTCCGATGTAATTAAACTAAATACTTTGTGTAATATGTGTGTGCAATAGTGGAAGTGACATCAAAATTCAAAGTCTAACTTTAAAATCCTTGCTTTAATGTATAATTCTCACATTTGTAATACTTTGGTCAGTTAATAAGAGTATTTTATGTAGTTTAATATTATTTGATTGAATGAATTAAATAAGCCCTTTCATGTCGATCCTTAAATCACTTAACTAATCAAGGTTGATGTAGGATATAGAAAGTAATTAGTAATAAGTAACTAAATACTTTTGGAGAGAGTAATTTATACAGTAATCTAATTACACTATTTAAAATGTAATTAGTAATTAATTACTTTTTCAGAGTAACTTACCCAACACTGTTCACCAACAACATATCGACATATGAGGTTAAAAAAAATAAAAACTGTAGTGCACATAAGTGTCACATCCTTTAAATTTTTCTGGCAAACAAATTTAAGTTCTTGACATAAAAATCACCCTATGGGCTTTCATAGACAACCTAGTCGGAAGAGTACATACAGCCCATTAAATGGTTACCACCCTCTTGATTAAACTCCTCTTGGCCTTCAAATATCCCTTCAAAAATGACATTAGTGCAAAGTCAAGAAAACAGTAGCATAAGATGTGTATTTTTCAATCAAAAAAAAAAGAGTCTTTATGATATTGACACTATAAAGTGATAAAAACAACAGCAAAACCACTTTTCTAGCTCATGCACTTGTTACATTCAGCCATGTTGGTTCAGGTGCCTGCTGGTCTGTCTAATGAAATATCCCAGGCCTGCAAACAGCTACAAATCTTCTAATATTGAATTTCTTTCCATTCTTTGGGGGAAGGTGGCTGTTCATTTTCATCAATTTTGTGGTCCTCTGCTGCAGAACTCACATTTGTTCTCGTCTTTCTGGCTGGCTAATGTCATTAGTGTTGTATTAGTGGAGAGGGTCTGTAAGTAGATCTGTTGTCCCAGATAGAAAAAAAAGAGGCCGGTTCACTGATTTGCTTCCTCTCACTGTGAACAGATAAAATGAATGAGGTTTGCAAATGGCTTCTTTGGCCAGACCTTCACAATGATGGAGGGAATTTATTAAGGCAGACTTTGAAAAAGCGATATTAATCAGGTCTGTTAGCACCTCCAGACTTTGCTACATTTTGAAGGGTACCAGTAATGCCTTGACATAAGTCTTGCTTGTCTCAAGTTGCTAATTTCATAGGTTGGCGCCAGCATCAGGCATCCAAATAACAGGCTGGCTTTGGCTGGTGGAGGTGGCTTGCTTGACCACAGATGTGATTAGGGTGAAGTGTAGATCACTTTGTTTAAAAAACATTACACTGATGCAGCAGAGTTGTGCATGCATGGCTGCATGCCTGGCCTTATTTAAAGTGTTGTGCATACAAACACACTAATTCAATCAAACATACACTGTATACACTTGTGTGGCTTGCTGGGTGAAAAGTGTGGTCGTTGGATGTTAGTTCATTGATTCACCCTGGAAGTGATTAGAACAAAGGTGATTTGGTGACAAGATATAAATGCATCCTTGTGTAATTTCCTATGACCTTCTGCTCAGCGCTTTCATCCGCCAGGAAGCTCTTTTGTTTCAAAACAGTAATAACCTTAAGTTAGTAAATGTGTTAATACCAAATGCATATTTAATAACTAATAAGGCATGCAAGGACAAATGGTCAAGACTATATCTGTAATTACAGAGGTGATAATTATGCATGTGCCATGCAAACTGTGAAAGATTATATATAGAGAAAGATTTCTAGAGAAAGTAGAGGGAAACCCAGTTAACAGTATATCAAGGTAGGTATTACAACTAACCAGTGGTGTCTGGTCAATAGGGGGTGCAGCGGCTCCGCCCCACCAAATTATCCAGAGAAGAAGACTGTTAAACATAAGTTCAACATATATTGTAAATGATTTTGAAATGAAAAGATTTATTCTCACTGTATTCACCTGGTAGTTGTGTTAGCATTGATTAAAAGTATTATTTAAAATTGTATTTCGTTAATTTCTGTGACGATACAAATATATTTTAAGTGCGGGGTGCCGGACAAATGAGTGTTTATTTAGGTACACAAACTTTTGGCAGGTAGGTGACTTAAGGCTGCTCTCTAATTGGCTCATGTCAGAACGTCGCCACCCTCCTGCTTTTGCTGATAGCCTATCAATATTGATTTTTACATGTTTGACCGGACAATTCTCAACCGTTTCATTCACAGAGAATATTTTTTCTCACCCAGAACCCCGTAACGGAACATTATGAAGTTTAAACAGCCTACAAGTTTAGAAGTATAGACTGCATGAATGTGATTTACAAATTCACCGCAACAGTGATAAAGGATGAGCTGTAATACTGTAGTACACTTTTTGGTAGTTACACTAGTAAAATGTAGTAAATTGTAATGTGCTGTTATATTTTATAGCTATATATGTTATATATATATGTATATATATTCCTCATTATATATGTTATGTTATGTACAGTATATACTGTATGTTGTGCTTGTAAGTTTAACACAAATAAATGACGAGACACCCGATGTACTGTTATCAAGCACCTGTTTAGGGGCCTCTGATTGGATTATTTATTTTGAATTTACTTCAGAATAAAAAATAGACCCTCATTGGCCCATAAGAAATATAACAAAAAATAAGCCGGTGATTGGATAGATGTTACATTTGGGTGACATCTGTCCAATCAGCTGCTGGTGAAATCATGTCAATAATTTTAATTTACGTCACTGCTATTGCTACTTGCTAGATGGCATAGAGGCAAAATCTCTGAAAGAAAGTAGTGAAGTGTCACGGTCCTGCATTCTTGGTTCTGTATTTCTAGTCGTGTGGCAGGATCGGGATGGAGCCCTTAGGTTTTATGTGAGAAAGCCATGAGTTGTTTACGTTTTACATCTCATGTGCTTTCTCGTGTCTTGTCATTGGCCCCGCCCCTCTCGTTTCATGTATTGCTTCCCTGCCGTGTCTAATGTTTCCCACCTGCCCTGTGTCATTATCCCTCGTTTGTCTCTCCTATAAATGCCCTCATGTTTCTTTGTCCTGTGCTCGTGGATTGTGTGTATGTACCTGCGTTCAGTGGTCCCGTTCCCATTCCTGTCCCTAGCCTTGTCCGTAGTCTGTGAGTTTCTTGTGTTTTCACCCTGCCGTGTTTTTGTTTGAGACGTTGTGTCGTTATTTGGTTTGTTAGTTTATTTTTGCCCCCCCCCGTGGGAAGTCTTTGTTTTCTGGTATTTTGCATTTGTTTAGTTTTTCCCCATCGAGGGTGTTTGTTTTATTATTTAATAAAAGTATTTGTTACCCCTGCATTCCCGCTGCCTGCACTTGGGTTCTTCCTCACCTCAACCGTGACAGTGAAGTAACAAAGTAAAATATGTATATGTCTGAAAGTAAAATAGTGGACCACAAAAATGTAAAATACAAAGGTTAAAAGAACAACGTGACTAAGATAGCAGCAGCAGGAGGACTGGCAGCTTGTATTGGCTAACATCTGTGCTGCGGTTGAAACAACTGCAGCGGGATACGTTGCTCTTGCAGAAGTTAGCTTAATTATGGCTTTGTTTTATACACAGTTTATGCAATGCACAGTGGTTTGTGTCTCAGTAAAGATCCACCGAGGCGTTATTAGGGGCCGTTTATATTTAGCGTATACTTGTATAAAACTGTAGCTTGCGCTCTTGTGGTGTTGGCTGTTGCAAAGTAACCCGGAATGTAGAGGAAACACTGTAGTATTTGATGTGTGTGTATCCGAGTGCGATTGTTCTGACGCCACTCGCAGCGGTGTCTCAGCTTGATCCCAGCTAACAAAATTATGTTCTGAGAATGTTTTCCAAACGTTCTGTTTTGGTTGTGGAAACGTTATTTAAAATGTTCCAAAAACGTAAAAATGTCCAGTTTGCTTAATGTTGCTGGAACGTTCTTTTATGGTTAGCATAATGTTCCTATAACGTTCTTGCAACCAAAAATGTATTGAAAATCTAACGTTATAAGAACGTTTATTTGTAACATTAGAAGAACGTTAAAAAGTGCAGTTTGCTTAACATTGCTGGAACGTTAATGTATGGTTAGCATAATGTTCCTATAATGTTCTTGCCACCAAAATGTGTTGAAAATCCAACGTTCTGAGAACATTTATTTGGAACAAAAAATAGTTTAGATTAGGTTATTAAAATGTTATTTTAAGATGAGCAGTGCTGCAACCTTCTCTTTCAACATCATGTTTATTAACATCATTCCAGGAACAAAAAAGTATACAACAGTTACATGTGCAATCAACAGGTATT
Organism: Triplophysa rosa; assembly: GCF_024868665.1. NCBI lineage: Eukaryota > Metazoa > Chordata > Actinopteri > Cypriniformes > Nemacheilidae > Triplophysa > Triplophysa rosa. Next base: position 4,716,867 of record NC_079902.1, read on the forward strand.
TTAATTATAAAAGCTTTTTAAAAACTCATTAACATTAATGAGTTTTAAAACTCATTAATAAAAAACGATTTTTGAAAAATTATGTTATCATGTTTTTGTGTTAGTTAGCTGTACTTTTTTAGTTATCATAGCTTAAATCAAAACAAACCAGTTGCACTTTGATTTCTATTAATTGGAATGCTCAATAAAAAAACATGATTTTTGAAAAAAAAAAAGTAGTTATCTCATTTTGGAACCAAACTATTCATTTAGATTTATGACAATGAATTATAACTTGACCACCAAAACGTAACAAACTTTCATATGAACATTTAATCAGTGAGAAATCTTATCTGAATGTGTGTGTGGGGGTGGGTGCGTAAAAACTAGAGCTGTGGTCCATGGCCTGTCTCTTTATGCTCCATCTGTAAAGTAAATAGATAGATTGTAAATAGATGTTGCTAACTTATTTAACACAGGTAAGAAAGTCATAGCATGTGCTTCTAGGTAAGGATGCTAACATTGGCCCGTTAACTGACAGTAAGAATGTTCACAGATTAACAGTTAAATTGTTAAAAATAATTTGTCAAGTCAAACTATTTTACATTATTTGAATAAGTGTTGTTGAGCAATGCTAATCCATCATCCATCAATCACATGTGCTTTAAAGTTGATGTTTTTACACTATCAACAACATCCAAATAGACTGATGAGGGCTAAGAATCTTGCCCATTTCCCTAAATTAATAAAATATTAAACAAAATAAATGTTGTTTTGAAATGTTAACTGTCATACTTGTAACAATGTATGCACACATTCCGTAAACTCTACTTTACAAATAATAATGCAGCCAGGAAAGGGTGAGATGCAGTGAGTTCTTTCCACATTTTTTAACATGCATGAAAATAAGTATTTTCCATCACTTTGTTTATCACTCTTGAAATGACCTCTACACTAAATAATCTAACCCTCCTACGTACATAACAACAGCAGTCTATTTATTTTGAGGTCCATACAGGTTGATCAGTATGTATATAAATGACAATATGAAACAAGTATAATGTAATTTAGTTGCGTCAGGAGCTGCGCGCTGCCAGTATATGTACAGTCAAACAAAACAATGATGCTTCTGTGCAGTGCACATACAGTCAACAATGTGTTTGGCAAAGACGCGGCGCAAGGTATCTGTGGGGTGCATGCACAGTCATTGATGTCATTGTTCAGTGGTTAAAGAAGCAGCGCAGCGCAGCGCAGCGCAGCGCAGCGCAGCGTTTCTCTTTGGTTTGTGACATACTTTATGCAAAACAGTGGCACAAGTCTGCTCAGTGTGGTGTTCTGCAGGTCAACATCTGTCCAGGCCTCTTGATCTCTTCATCTGGGTTTCACAGAAAAAAAGACTAGCAATAACAACCATAGAATTTAAACCCATTACAAATCCATGCAGTCACAAGACTATTCACATAACTGTACCTACGCAACAGAACAAAAATCTATTGTGTGTACAGATTGGAACCAAACTGAACTAGTAACTGTTGTTGATGACACCGCCGTACTGACATGGAACAATAATGTAGGGGATTCATTCCTGCATTTTAAATGAATAGTTTATCCAAAAATGAACATTTTGTCATCATTTGCTCATCCACCAGCCTTACAAACCTGTATACATTTATTTGTCGTGTTGAACACAAATAAATATATTTTAATGAAAGTCTGTAACTAAGCCATTTTGGGTCACCACTGACTTTAATAGTAGTCTTTTGTCCTACTTGGGAATGGCCCAATTTGACCCAAAATGACTTTGAAACAAACTTATTAAAATATCTTAATTTGTGTTCAGAATAACAAAGAAATTTATACAGTTTTGTAACAACTGGAGGGTGAGCAAATGATGACCAAATTTTAATGTTTGGGCATCTCTCTTTCACTCCCTGCGAAAACTACTTACCAGGGTTCAAGCCCTGACTGGGTCCCTGCTCTTGTGTGTTGGACGTGTGCCAGTACACTCTGATAAAGCAGTTGTTCAGAATGGCTTCAGTGGCGGAGATGGCCCTCCGTGCCTCATCATTGGCAGTGTACTGGTTCACTGGCTCCAGGTTTCCCCTGAACACAGTCTGAGGAAATAATAACAATCACGGGCTTTTATGTCAAATCACAAAAGTCAGAAATCATAAAAAACATTCTGTGAGATGCAAATGTATTAAGAACAACAGTACCAGTCTTCAATGTTTTATTTCACTTGTTTACTGAATCAACGCTTAAATAAACACACTGTTTACATAATTTGTACCTTTTCTATTTGCAATTTGTTCTTATTTCATTACTGAGTGTTTACTGATCTTTAATAATTACTTGATAACTTTTTACTTACATAACTGAGCTGAAGTGGTGCCTTAAGTTTCAGGTACAAACAAAAACCTGGCAACATAGAGACAATGTTGAATAACTAAAATAATTACAATCTGTGTGCTCATTTAGTTTACGTGCTTCATGTTCTAGATGCCATAAGTATGACATAAGTGATGGCTTTCATCTTAAATTTTAGAAAATTATAAAGTTTTACACTTGGTCGATGCTGCATGTGGCAGTTTTAAACAACTAAAACAGCATTAACATTTACCTCAGAGTTTACTACCGTGTGCTAACACGACGATAAATTATGTTCTCAATTATGCTCCCTGACCACCTTAATCCGCCCCTGACTGTTATGATTCTTTACAAGTTAACTGAAAAGTTACTCTCGTATTTTTTTACAGAAGACATGGATGCTCAACCAAAACACTAAACAGAGTTACTCTCTCTATGGTCATTATTAACAATTCCAGAGTTTCCTGAACACTCCATACACTACAACAGTGAATCGATAAACTGGAGAAAATACTGTATTATACCTTAATATTTACTATGGTATGGTTCAAATACACTGTATAGAATCTAGTAATTTTAATACAGTTTACTGTAATAAATTATAAAGTATACTGCAACATATTTTTTTTCATTTGGACTGGCTTATTACTGTTAATAAACACCATTACATGCTTTGATAGTTAAACCTTTTCTTAGCTAAGCAGTGATGCTACGTTTACATCACGTGTCAAATGGTTCATTGGGCCCCCTCAAAATAAGTGTGCACCAGCCGCCACTGCAACTAACTATTGCCAACAACAAAATACAAAGGTCAATACAAAGGCATTTGGCTTCATGTTAGAGTTCCCAAAAACGCTGCCACTTATTTGCATTAGAGTGTTTCAATTCCTGCAATATTAAATCATTTCACTGTTTCTTTTACTGGAAATGCACAATGTTCCCGAATCCTTACTCATCAGAGGAGTCATACCTGATGATTCTCACATAGCTTTATTCTGTATCACAGATTCAAATCTAGTTTTTTACAATTGCCATCTGATTTGGCTTGAAATCATCTTCAGGAAACTCAGTCGGAAAGATTATGTAACTTTTTTTTTAATTGCTTTGGGGCTAAGTAGTCCAATAGCCACATATAGTAGCAGATTGGAAATTATCAGCAAGTGTCATTTTACTGCTTATTTTGACCAAGAACTGCCCACTTACACCGTGTCTACACCTGACACGGCGCGATGCGACAAGAGACAATGGAACGCATTAGAACCCATTATAATTTCAAATTTGGTCCACACTGAATATGTCTGAAAATATGTCTGATTGACATGTAACTGCTAAACATCCAGTGATTGTTCACGTTGGATTTTTCTAAAATACTGTAATTAATACACAGGTACACGTTTAAAAGCTATAATTTGCCTGTAAATTCTTTTCAATTAGCATAGAAAATAGAGATGCTGGAAAAAGTATTAACCCCCACAAGGTTTATATTATAGAAGTCACATAGACTGTATTCAACTTTTAAACTGTATTCTAAGGGGTTATAGTGGACAAGAGCAAGGTACAATAAAAAAAAGGATACACAACTAAAAAAAACCTGCAGAATATACACTGTCATGCTCATGGATATCTACTGTAATTTTCTTTGCTATTAGATAAGTCCTTATAGAATCTCACAGATCAAACCTCCAAACTCTGGCAAATGCAGTGTTTAGTTCTTCTTCCAAAGCATTATATCCACCGAGTAACCTTGCACCTTATAAACACAACTCTCTGTTTTGTAAGACTAATCAGCAACTGTCTAAATCAGATTCGAACCGTTTATTTCAGCATCTCTCGCCACGTTTGTGTACAATATGCATCAGACTCTCAGTAAATATATTCTGCGGGCGTAGTTCAGTGACCCTAAGTATATCCAACAGTATCATCATAATGTCGCTCATGTTTGCAGCTTAACAAAGCATTTATCTCAATTTAGATGATTTTGTGTAATGGACTTCCTGCATACATCAGGACAGGTTGATTCGTTCACTTTGGTGAAGAACTCATTGTCTACCACATTGCTTCATCACACACAAGTGTGACAGATGCCATCTGTGTTGCGAGCAAATTGATGTTGTTTAATTAATCGGCTTTTATAATTACAGTTTGCTACATGGTATGCTATCTTTATCTCTTTTCCATTATACAACAATAAATTCGAAAATGAGTGGCCATCTTGGGTGGTCACTTCAGCCTAACTAACACTTTCAAAATCCCTCAGTTTGTGTGCATATGCATAATGGTAACAATGAATAATAAAAAAAAATGTCTGACATTAGGGATAATCTTTGATCATCATGTGATTCATTGCTGTCATGATCTCTAGATTATAAATAAAACATTACATTTACGATTGTAACTTGTCTCATATTTAGCGTCAGCTGTCTGCAGGTGGAATGCATATGGTATGGTATGGTATGGTAACTTTTGTAAATAAGCCACACTCTAACTTGCCTGGTAAGCTTGACATAAAAAGCATACCTGTTGAAGCTGAAATATATAAAAACAATGCCTTCATTCAAATACACGTGGTGCAGTGGTAGTGAATAAGACACTAAGGGCCCTGTTTTAATGATTTAAGCGCGTGGTCTTAAGCGCACGGCGCAGGTGCACTCAGGGCGTGTCCGAATCCACTTTTGCTACAGTTTAACGTTGGGAAACAGTCGGCGTGCCCGGACACATGGTCTAAACAGGTTGTCCCGATTCTCTGAATGAGTAATGGGTGTTTTTTGGCCGTAACGTGCTGTAATGGCGGATTCGACATTTACACAGCAGAATTTGCAAGAGCAAAGACTGGACACTTCTCCAGAGAGGAAACGCATCTGCTCGTGCGTGAGGTTAAAGCGCGCGAGCAGACCATCTACAGGACAAGCCAGATTTTTACTTTATGTACACAATAATAATATTTTACATTGAAATCCATTTAGTTCTTATATTTGGCATGTTTGTGTGCTCCTGTCCTTCACTCTGTGTAATAAGTAAAGTGATACCGCGTTGTGGACCCTCCCAGAGATGCATTTTCTACTAGCGCGCTCTTCAAATAACAAAAAATTATATTGCGCCATTGACTTTAGACTTTAGAGCAGGTTTGAATTGGTCTATGGCGCATTCTATTTTCAGTTCCTGGCAACGCACCAACAATGCGCCTGAAAACACCTCTTTTTTTAGACCAGCATGCCCATGGGCGCACAAATGAGTGCAAATGCATTTGCTATTTAAACAACGTGGCGCAGGACGGGAGAACGAGAAATGTGTCGGACTGAAACTAGCAAAAACACTTGCGCTTGCGCCTTGCGCCGGGTATAGGATAGGGCCCTAAAGCACTAAAATACTGCACACTGCAATAGTTTAGAAATAATATAAGCACAATAAAATTTTTGGAGCATGTGCACTTTAACCAGCAAAATAATTTTACTGGCCTCCATCAGTATAATCTCATACCCGGTATAACAAAAGCAAGCTTATACTGTATATGGTGAATTGCGAAGAAAGTTGGGAAGAAGGCCAATCTTTCAGGAAGCTCTAGCAAGCTCGCTAATCAGTCTCGTGACAACCATGATGGATCACTCTTTGCATTGCTGCTACAAACTAATGCATCAGCACCATTACAACAACGGCTCTGGTCTGCTACTGCCAGGCTTATGGAGGTAAAACTGCAGTGAAGGTGTTGAAAATTGCTAGTGTGTTTCATTAGTGGGCTAGTCATCTGGTGTTAGCTCCTGTAGTTCAGTGTGCAGTGTGAAGTTAATCCCATTCCCTTGTTCACCCTGGATCTTCTCTGTCTAGCAATTCATTAACCTTCAATTCTGTAAGCAAACACTGCATTTGAGAACTAGTTGATCATCTCTTTCCACAAATAAATCAATATTATAATCATATAGAGTACGGAAGGAATTGTACAGTATATACATCTTAACCGTATCCATTGACAGGGGCTACTGAACAGAAGGTGATTGTTTGCAGACAGATGTTATGTGCTCTCTTTTTAATGCCAAAGCAGCATTTACCTCCATACAGCATATTCATGCTGCTGACCTGTGAATCTGACTTCCACATCTGGCCAGTTTATGACAGTTCATCTAATGTCAAGGATTGAATGAATTTAGATGTATCGCACACTGTATACTAATATAAAAATATTCACTCTGGAGAGCAAATTAGAATTTATTTCCAAATAAATCTTTGATCTCTTGGTGCATCAGCGCTGAATTATTGTTCGAATTTGAATACAGCAGCGGTTATGCTATGTCAGACTTTTCTTGTGAAAGACCTATTATGAGTGTATTGCAAGTTTATTCCCAGAATGTCAGAATTTATTTTTGAGGCACCCACACTGTCGTGCACGTGGTCTCATAGAATTTAAAAAGTAATAATAATAAAAAAAGAAAAGACATGTTCTCTACAGGGAACAAAAAAATAACATGAATTGCAAGGTGACCTCCGATGCATGACATTTATGTCAACAGCACCTATTCAGTATTCAGAAACCAGGTCTGCCCAGTCAAAGGTAATATAAAGAAAGCCAGTTAGAAACCAACTAATGATACGAGTAAAACATATATGCTAGCACTTAGCATAGCCCACTGTTAAAAACAAGCAACTGAAATGTATTTTTACCAGTGTCCCTGATCATTTGACATTAGTCAACCCTGTGTGCATAGTTTTGTTAACCTGCTGGTTGTGCAAAAAAGTTAGTGAAGGACAGAGGAGATAAATAAAACAAATAATAACTGTTTTTTGAACCAAAAAATAAATATTTTTGGGCTTTAAGATAAAACGTCTTGGTTACAGATGTAACCTCAGTTCCCTGGTGGAGGGAACGAGACGTTGTGTCGAGACGACAGATGGGGTTCGTCCCTAAGAACCAATTGCTTCCGACTTCTTAGAAAAGGCCAATGAAATTGGTGAATGAAATTTGCATGCCGGACTCCGCCCCCGGTTATCCAGGTATAAAAGGGAGACGGCAATTAGCAAGCAATGGGTGATGTCCAGGGAGGCGAAGGGGTCTACCTGAGCCCACCCAAACTGTACCCAATGAGCTGGACTGCGCGGGGGTGGAGTCGCCACTCTCCGCGAGGCGTCAACTGACGAGAGAGCACATCGGCTGTCTAGTTCAGGTCTCCTGGGATATGTGTGGCTCGCAGGGATCTGCTCACCTGCGGACTCCACAGGAGGAGGCGTCTGGCGAATCTTGTTAGCTGCCATGAGCGAACGCCACCCTGGTGGTTTATATACGCTACTGCAGTTGTGCTGTCCGACCGGACCAGCATGTGCTTGTCCTGCATGAGAGGTTGTAGCCCCTTCAGTGCGGGTAGCACATCCAACAACTCTAGGCAGTTGATATGTCTGCGCAGGCGGGGGCCCGTCCATCGCCCCGACACTGCGTGCCCGTTGCACACGGCACCCCAACTCTGCAGGGAGGCATCTGTCGTCACCACGACACGCCTCGACCTGCCCGAGAGGGACCCCCGTCCGTAGAAAGGTCATTGAAGATGAAGGGGTTAGGGTGTGTCGGCAGAGAGGCGCAATCACCATCCGCCTGCTGCCGGTGTGCCACGCTCTCCAGGGAACTCGACTCTGTAGCCAGTGTTGGAGCGGTCTCATGTGCATCAACTCGAGGGGTATCACCATCGTCGAGGATGCCATGTGCCCAGGAGCCTCTTGTTTCAGGGGGCCCGCTGACTGCTTGAAATATTCCAGGCAGTTCAACACTGACTGAGCGCTGTAATGGAGACAGAGTTGAGTTCCATACCAAGAAAGAGGTTGCTCTTTTCTCGGTTGACCTGTGGTCCCAATCGATCTAGGTGCCGAAGCACTACGTCCCTGTGTGTGTACATAACAGGTCTCGCGAGTGTGTCAAATGAGCCAGTCGTCGAGATAGTTTAGTACCCGCACACCTCTCTCCCTGAGGGGAGTGAGGGCGGCTTCCACGATCTTTGTGAAGACTCGTGGGGACAGGGACAGACCGAAAGGGAGGACTCTGTACTAATATGCCCGACCCTCGAAAGCGAACCGTGGGAACGGGCGATGACGAGAGAGAATCGAGACATGAAAGTAAGCGTCCTTCAGGTCGATTGCCATGAACCAATCTTAACATCTGATAGATGCCAGGATGTGCTTCTGCGTGAGCATCCTGAACGGCAGCTAGAGTATGTTCAGGGTGAGAGCGGCTGTGATAAACACCCAGAGAGAGAGAAAAACTCTTAGAAGTCGGCTGTTGGGATGGGGCAGGAACCGTCCCGGATCGACCAACCAGCGATGGAATGGCTGCGATGGAATGGCTGCGAATGGCAGCGATGGAAGGTATTCTCGATCTCCCTGGCGTCTTCCCATGAGGGCCGCTTTGGCTTCCGCCTCGGCTGCTGACGGGGTGTTGGTCTCCTCTTCAATGATTTCTTCTGGGGGGCCGCCTGCGTGGGGGGCGCCGATACCGGAAGGCATCGAAGAGGACCTGGGCTGCTTGGAAGCAGAGTGTGCACGGGATCTCGACGGCCAAAGGGCGGCCGAAATCGCGGCGAGGGAAAATATGCTTGATATCCTCTGTCTGCTTATTTACTGTCGAGTGTGGCTCGAAAGTATCACCAACACCCTTGCGAGATGGGTGCGTCGAGAAAGCGGATTTTCTCGCATTACCCATCTGTGCAAGGTTCAGCCAGAGGTGTCTCTCCTGGACCACAAGTGTGGACATCGCCGACCCAGGGCCCGCGCGGTCACGTTGGTCGCCCGTAGAGCGAGGTCGGTGACGGCGCGGAGTTCCTGCATAAGCGCTGGGTCGGTCTTACCCTCGTGGAGCTCTCTCAACTCCTTGGCCTGATGGACCTGCAGGATGGCCATAGCGTGGAGAGAGGGGACAGCTTGGCTCGCAGCAGAGTAAGCTCTCGACATCTTGGATGCCAAAAAACCTACAGAAAAAACTACATGCTTTGGACGGGAGTCTAGGTCGAGCCCCGGGGGGACATCGACGTATCATCTAGCTGCCCCACCATCGAGGGAAGAAAGGGTGATGGAACTAGTTGACGTGTACGCGCTGAAGGGGAGTTCCTCATGCACTTCCGGGGAAACACAGCACTGGGGGCGAGTACGGCTTGGAGCCGCTCTCAAACCCGAGGTACCATGTATCCAGCCGCGAGCGTTGGGAGAGGCAGTGAGGTGCACTGCAACCCAATGCCGGCGGCCCGGGAAAGCATGGCTGACATTTCGAC
>NC_079902.1:5041579-5056579 GCF_024868665.1 Triplophysa rosa
TTCTCCCTCGTCATCGCCCGTTCCTACGGTTCGCTTTCGAGGGTCAGGCATATTAGTACAGAGTCCTCCCCTTCGGTCTGTCCCTGTCCCCACGAGTCTTCACGAAGATCGTGGAAGCCGCCCTCACTCCCCTCAGGGAGAGAGGTGTGCGGGTACTAAACTATCTCGACGACTGGCTCATTTGACACACTCGTGAGATCTGTTATGTACACACAGGGACCTAGTGCTTCGGCACCTAGATCGATTGGGACCACAGGTCAACTGAAAAGGATCAAGCTCTCCTCTGTGCAGAGCATACTCTTTTTTGGTATGGAACTCAACTCTGTCTCCATTACAGCGCGACTGCGCTCAGTCAGTGTTGAACTGCCTGGAATATTTCAAGCAGTCAGCGGGAGGAGGCTCTTGGGTACATGGCATCCTCGACGGTGGTGATACCCCTCAGGTTGATGCACATGAGACCGCTCCAACACTGGCTACAGAATCGGGTTCCCTGGAGAGCGTGGCACACCGGCAGCAGGCGGTGATTACGCTTTTCTGCCGACGCACCCTAACCCCTTGGTCTTCAATGACCTTTTCTACGGACTGGGGTCCCTCTCGGGCAGGCGAGATGCGTCAGGGTCAACAGACGCCTCCCTGCAGGGTTGGGGTGCCGTGTGCAATGGGCATGCAGTGTCAGGGCGATGGACGGGCCCCCACCTGCGCAGGCATATCAATTGCCTAGAGTTGTTGGATGTGCTACCCGCACTGAAGGGGTTACAACCTCTTGTGCAGAACAAGCACGTGCTGGTCCGGTCGGACTGCACAACTGCCGTAGCGTTTTTAACCTCCATGGTGGCGTTCGCTTATGGCAGCTAACACGACTTGCCCGACGCCTCCTCCTGTGAGTCCGCAGGGCCACACATATCCCAGGTGACCTGAACCAGACAGCCGATGTGCTCTCTCGTCAGTTGACGCCTCGCGGAGAGTGGCGACTCCACCCCCGCGTAGCCAGCTCATTGGGGACAGTCAGGGCGGGCTCAGGTAGACCCCTTCGGCTCCCTGGACACCACCCATTGCTGCTAAGGTACTCCCTGCCTCGGCACGGAGGCTCTAGCGCACAGCTGGCCGTGGGACAAGCGGAAGTACGTCTTTCCCCCAGTGAGCCTCATTGCACAGACCCTGTGCAAGGTCAGGTAAGAGGAGCATCAAGTGTACTAGTTGCGCCATACTGGCCCAACCGGACTTGGTTCTCGGAGCTAATGCTCTTGACGACAGCTCCCCCCTGGCCGATTCCCCTGACGAAGGATCTTCTTTCCCAGGGGAAGGGCACGTTATGGCATCACAGGCTAGACCTCTGGAACCTCCATGTCTGGCCCCTGGACGGAACGAGGAGATCCTGAGTGGCCTAACCCCTGCTACGGTTAAGACCACTACTCAGGCTAGGGCCCTGGCCACTAGGTGACGATACGCCTAGTGGTGCCTCTTCTCATCCTGGTGCTCTTCTCGGAGAGAAGACCTGCGGAGTTGCTTGATCAAGTGGGTGCGGTCCTTCCAGAGACTCGAGAATAATCTCTCCACTTCCACACTGAACGAGTATGTAGCAGCTGTTTCCGCTCATCACGACCCAGTTGCTGGTAGTCTCTAGGATAGCACAACCTGATCATTTGGTTCCTAGGGGCATGGGAAGGCTACCACCTCACCCACGCTCCGTACCCTCTTACGACCTTGATGCGGTCCTGGAGCCCCTCGGAGATGCCGCTCTTTCTCACTTCACGATGAAGACGGCTCTCGGGTGGACGCTCAAGAGGGTAGCGGACCTACAAGCATTCTCCGTGTCCACAGATTGCCTAGAACTCGGGCCCGGTTATTCTCACGCTATCCTGAGACCCCGGCCCGGCTACGTGCCCAAAGTTCCCACCACTCCCCCGAGACACCAGGTGGTGAACTTACAGGCGCTCCCCACCGGGGAGGAAGACCCAACCCCATCCGTGTTGTGTCCAGTACGCGCATTGCTCCTCTGCTTGGACCGCACGCAGAGCCGCAGTAGCTCTGAGCAGCTCTTTGTCTGTTTTGGAGATCAGCAGGGAGGGCTGTCTCAAACAGAGATTTGCGCATTGGATCATGGATGCCGTCACTATGGCGTGCCTGTCCTAGTTTGCCTACGCCCACTGGGTGAGAGCTCTCTCCACACGGAGTACAGCCTCCTCGTGGGCACTGGCTCGAGGCGCCTCTCTGGCAGACATCTGCAGAGCTGCGGGATGGGCTACACCCATCACCTTCACGAGGTCCTACAGCCTTTGCGTAAAACCGGTCGGTCGAGTCTTGCGGGCATCAGGCAAGACCGGCGACCGGTAGGGTGTACGCCTATGACAGTACCTGACCCTAGGGGCTCAGCGTACTACTAGCCTCCCTTCTTCCCCCACTGGGTGAAGAACAGGCACTCCATCCATCACTAGCAAGCACCTCCTGTGGGCGGGCTGGGCAGAGCAGCCCTGCCCCTTAGGCCGGGTATCACCTGAGTTATTCGCAACATAGCTCTAACCGGACCTAGTGCTACCAGACGTTGCAACCCCCCAGCAGGGCGGTTCCGTCTGATGTATCCTCATGCTGGTTCCCACCTTGGTAACCCATGACCTCCTTAGGTGGACCTCCACCTCGCGGTTAACTCCTTCAGTCCGCACTTTCTTTCCATGAGTTCTCCCCCATCGGTGAGACCATGTTGGTATCTCCACTAGTCTCCTCCCTGTGGTAGGAAGTGGTCTCTGTAGCGCATCCCCCGCTTGAGGAAGTAGCGCTTACCCAGTGGACTTACGGTTCCGGGCGGCTTCTCGCTGTTAGAGAAACATGGCCGGCGCCTGTGAGGCCGAAGGTAGGGGCCTTCCCACCTTTCAAGAAAGCTCTGGGACCCCCTACCTACTGGTAGGTTACAATTTCGCGGTAGCGTCACGGCTGACACGCCAGGGCCAGTCACCATCGCTTAGTTGAGATTGTGACAGGGCACAGTGTTATGGCGTTTTCCATTGGAACCCCATCTGTCGGTTCGACACAATGTCGAGAGACCGACAGAAAGGGAACGTCTTGGTTACGTTTGTAACCTCGGTTCCCTGATGGAGGGAACGAGACGTTGTGTCCTCTTGCCACAACACGTGCTGTCCACTGCAGCAGTCGTGAGAGGTCTCAGGCTCCTCAGAACTAAGGTGAATGAATGAGGCACGCCGTCTCCCTTTTATACCCGGATATCCGGGGGCGGAGTCCGGCATGCAAATTTCATTCGCCAATTTTCATTGGCCTTTTCTAAGAAGTCGGAAGTGATTGGTTCACGAACCCCATCTGTCGGTTCGACACAACGTCTCGTTCCCTCCATCAGGGAACCGAGGTTACAAACGTAACCGAGACGTTTCCTTTTTAGGTTGTCAGGTCAAGTTTGAACAAAGCAAATAAGAACCTAAAGAAGAATGTAATGTGAGTTGTTTATTATTATTTAAAGAATTAAGTATCAATCTTTATTCTAATGTGTTTTGTTCCAACGATTCCCACATACAACAAATGGTTCATATCAGTCTATAAGATTTGTTTACATGTGTCATCGAGTTGTAAATGACCAATGGTTAATTTAAATGATTTGTTTCACCTCATATAATGTCGGTTGTAATGCATTTGTAATAAATTCATGCAGCTGTTTATTCTTAATTTGTTGTTTGCTCATCTGGATTTAATTTTATATATGTATGTACGCATGTACATTTAGTTAAATCAGGGTTGGGGTGCCGTGGGAAAAAAAAAACACTACAAAGGGGTGCTTTGCCTTCAGAAAGTTTGGGAACCACTGATCTATTGTTTCCTTTAACTTCTCTGTAAGTCGCTTTGGATAAAAGTGTCTTCTAAATGCCTAAATGGAAAATGGAAATAAAATGGACATTTACTGTATCTTGTATTAATCCCCATATTTTGCCTCTGATGTCATCGCTCATAAAAGTTGACACAGATTTTGGGAATGTGCACACTGTTACTATCATCCGTTGTCTGCAGGGATACGTGGGGCACAAGGGACAGTTTGTCTTTTTCTCTCATTGCCAGATGACAGTATTCTGTGAAGTTGTGAAAGATTTTGATGTGTTTTCATGTGTGAAAGTAAATTCATATGACTTTTTTCTACAATTCTCAGTTGTGTGTGTGTCACCAAATCCAACCTTGTAATATTTTAATCACTTGCATGTAGATGTCCATCGTTTTCAGGATGTCATTTTGTTTGGCTTTAAAGTGGCTAGTCACATAGATGATTGAAAAAAAGATGAGCAACAACAATTTCAGACTTGAGTTCATTGTGCTTTTATGAGGTCTGGTGCCAAATACCACTGCTATGCATAGAAATGCTTTCTGAAAGTATTATAGGCCATCTCTAGCTTCGTACATGCCATCAAATGAAGAACTAAAGGAATCATCGATGACCCGTGAATCTCTCTTAATGGTTTGATCATGATGTTCACTATGAATTTGTGTCTCTTTCTGATATCTAGATTTTTATGTTCTGGCATTGTGACACTGTTTGTGTTGAAACGGTGGAATCATCTGCTGTACTGATGTCTTTGTGGCAGGAGAAAATAACTTTTGGGTCGTGTGTCACTCAAGTGATGAACTTGCAGTAGATACTGTAATAACTCAATTGTCTGAGGAACTCTGACTCATTGTTCCCAAGTCATTGCTAGAGAAGAAACTGTTATTACTACGCCTCAGAGAACTGTACTGATCAAATCTGCTCTGGATATTGTCTTTGAAGCACACTTCAAGCTGACTGGAGCTGTGACGCTTGTGGACAAGGACTTATTCATGTCTTGACATCAGCCTTCTCAAGAGCATGAACTCCAGGCGAGCTGGAAACTGATACAGCAGCATGTTTGGTATGTAATACAAAAGAGAGATGAATCATCTGAAGACTTCAATTGATTACATTTGGAAATACTGACAGCATAAATATAAAGGACTGAAAAACATTTCTTCATTTCTAAAGAGAAACTCTACAGGCCACACTTTAACATGTTTTTTAAGACTTGAATCTGCCTCATGTCTATCCCTTGCAAAAGAACCATTGTTTTATTAACAATAGTTTAAGTGCATTTACGTAAGGTAATCAATCTATTATTGAATGATGATGTGGTCATTATAGGGCAGAGCTGCCTGTTCGGCAAACCAACTTCACACCGGCAGAGTATTTGGTAACTTCACACCGGCAGAGTATTTGGTTAACCCCCTTTTTCAAACCGTAAATATTTCTGCAATTCCATTTGGTGCTGATAGTGGAGCAGAAGCGGCAGACTTGCACCGTCAAAGCTTAGTAGTCAGGTCGAGAAAAGCAAGATTTCACCCACGCTGTGACACGCTTGTGTGATTTAAGCCTGACTGTAAAAGTCACTGGCCTCATCTTTTTTCTAATTAACAGCATTTCCCAGAAGGCCGCATGTTTCTTTGTTCTACTACATAATGCAAATTCAGCTCAAGACCCCAATTCCACAATGTAATCAAATAGACTGCATGCAACTAATGTGATATGAATCCAATCTGTCTATGAAAACACGTCCCGCTGATTTCATCAGCAGTTTAATTTCAGTGTATTCTGATTGTTACCCTTTAGATATTAGATACATTTTTAAACCAAACACATGATGAAATATAAGTACAGGGACTGTGGAAGATTTGTAATCGCTTTCTTTGAGCTTTTATTGGAATGATATAAAGAAGAGTGACAGGAAGTTATTGGAAGGGGACAATGCAGGGCAGACTGCTGCTTCACCCACATGAGCTGTTGTTTTGTCAAGAATATGTGCGAATCACTACATCAGCTCCATGCAACAATGTTTCGTTTAATTTATTTTCAAGTTTAATTTGAATCATTATCAAATTACAGTTTATTGAATATTTTTGATTGGCTTGATAATGTTAGATTTTTGGATAATGACACTTTGTTTTTTGGCAGAAGTGATTGACAAGCTCAGAGGTGATTGAAATATCTCATAACCTTGATTTAATATTTAAAATAAGTATGTGAAAAATGCCTGAAAGATATCTTAATTGCTAAAGTGAACCATATACTTGCTCAATAACTGGATTTTGGTTAATTTAACCGACCCGTTACAGCACCCAACTTTAAAGGTCCAGTGCAATTCAGGGGCATCTAGTAGTGAGGTTACGAATTGCAACCAACGGCTCACTCCCCCCTCCCTTTCGAAGCACTACAACGGCTGATACAGGGCCAAGATGTCATCACGTTTTTACTTCTTTGCCAAATGAGATAACATATTAACGAAACATGCTCTGTAGAGCAGTTTGTCTGTTTAGGGCTACTGCAGAAACAACATGACGAATTCCATGTAAGGGAAAGTTATAAAAACGCAACGCTTCATTATGTAAGGTCTGTATATACCTCTGAAGACATACAGTTATGTATATTATATTGCATTTCTATCAATATATCCTCCAAAAAATACACACACAGCACCTTTAACTAACTAACTTAGCATATGAGCCATGAAGTACAATTGTGAAAAAAAATGTTTCACACCACAAGTCTATGACTGAGATGTGGGTTTGACCCTGGTCTGACACCACAATGTTTCTTATAGACTACTATTGCAGTGTAAGTGCTTCAAGAATTTACCTAATGTTCCCTGCACACTTTTAGATGAAGTAGAGCAATGTGATGAGAGAACAAATAAAAATAACTCTTCTCCTCCATTTCAGCCACTACAATTAACCCCATGCTTTCTAACTCTACACCCGAGTGCAGATTAATTCTCTAAATATGCTGGAGTAAAATGAATTAATGTTAGCATATGGATATTATGTTGAGAGTAATTAGGGGCACAATTTCTACAAAAGAGACTTTGACCTTTGAATTGTTTAATTCTCTCCGCCAACAGTGGCTGTTCAAAACAAGACACCTTGTGAACATACAGTACCTTCTGTGTAATTAACTGCTGTCTCTTGAGGAACTAAAGATAAAAATTTGTTCATTACTTGACTAAATCTGGTCACAGTTTCCTTAAAGTACATTAAGCTCTTTTCAAACGATTTGGCTTCACTACACTGTAGACTGCATGTGTGTTTTAGACTTTAAAAGCAGTGTTGATTGGTTGTTTTGCGACAATTTAAATAATTACAGCCCACTAGGCTGGCATAATACGCTGCATATGTTGAAATGATCCATAAACACTCCATATTTGAGCAACACAAATGGAAAACCTCAATATGTACACTTCTTGTGTAAACTAAAAATAAAAGCATATGTTTTAACCAGAAGGAAATATTTGATCCTTTTCACACACAATTACACAAGCTAATGACCTCATTTAAAGATAGATACAAAAGAGGAGCCCAAAAAGTCATGAAATCAAGAATTTGTTTTTAATGATCACACCGTAAATGTTCAATGGTTTTGATTATAATATTTATGGTAAATGAGTTTTTAACCAAAAATGAAAATTATCTCATATATACACGCCCTCACCTCATACACTGTAAAACAAAACAGTACAACTTTAGATTAGGGTCCTACTCTCACTATCAACTTCCATATAATATGCTTATTGACTGTTTATTAAGCACATATTAATGCCTTGTTCTGCATAAACTTATTCAACATCCCTTAATCCTACCCAATACCTAAACCTAAAAACTACCTTATAAGCTGTAATAAGGAGTATACTGGGGAAAAGGTTGTAGGTCATAGTTAGTTAATAGTGAGAACTGGACCTGTGAAACTTGAACAAAAGTTTTTAGTTAAAGGACTTAGATTTGTCTATACATTTTGCTAACAATGTTTTTTTCTGTTGACGGGACTAACGATTTTAAATTAAACACGACTTTTGAAAGTTCCCAGCATGCACTGCAGCATGCACAGCACAATTCTGTGGTTAATATGTAAAAGGTGATTGTTTGGTGTTTGCTGGCTATATTTATGGCTTTGCTGTTGTCCTTGTTAATTGCCTGTTATATTTAGAGTTCTTTTGTCAAAAAAAATATAATGTTACTGCACCAGGTTGCCTTATTTTGTACAATGTATACTGTGTGACTTACTATCTTTACTTGATTCTTCTTAACACAGATTGTGTTCAGATAAAGAAAGGAAGTCATATATTGTATTATGTTTGTATCATTGGCTTTCCTGTGGCTCAGTGAGATCATGGCGGTATAATAGTATAATGCAATGTATGTCGTTTTGGATAAAAGCATCTGCCAAATGCATAGATGTAAATGTAATGTAAATGTTTTCATAAAATAAAAACTAATTATTGTGTGAATGATTAAAAAAATCATTCCACAGCACATGGTCACAGATTTTATATTTATCAAACAATGATACCAGATACAACAAATACAGATACAAAGTCCATTATAAAACAATCTTTTGCACTTTAAAAGAATGTGTAGAAATGCAGACCTCAGCTGGTGTCCATGAACATTTATAGTAGTAGTGAGTTTTAACTTAAAACCTGCATCCCGTGTAGGCACACCACAGCTCCAATGTGTCAACATACACTGCTCAATTTTAACATGGATTTATTTTTGTTTACTTTGATCAAGCAATTTAGCTTTGAATTGAATCACTCTGACATCATTGACCAGGTCCTGCTTTTAATCTTTAATAGTCTTCACTCTATTCAGCTTAAAGATCTCATATCACAGGCAGTTTCTGCCATTCTCATATCAATCTTGAGTGCCTATATACAGTAGTATTGCATACGTCATATCTTCGAAGAGTATTTAGTTTGATCAAATTTATAAACGAGAGATACAGCTGTACGATTATTTCGGGAAAAACACGAGCTGCTAGAGGTGGGACTAGTGGAGAGAGTGGGATGGAACTACAGCACGAGCAAGCAACGCATCATCACATCATCCCTTTGTGTTTTGTACATTATGCACGTACACACCGATTGCCAACAAAAAAGACATATGACTTAGTTTGACTCACCGCCTGCAGTTCATGTCCGGCATCTTTTAGCACTGGGACCGCGCCATCAATCAGTTTCAAACGATTTCTAAATCCAGCGTTATGTCCACCGTTTATATAACATCCATCACGGTAATGCCTTGAACAAAGAGACACACCTACTGTCATGACTCTGCCTCATCATGTCATGTCTATTCTTGGTCTTGTGGCAGAGTCATGGCAAAGCCTTAGGTTATATGTGGGGAGAGAGATTTTGACCCTTTCGGCCTTATATACTCTCTCCGGTCCGCGTCTCTGTTCCCGCCCTTTCGTTCCTCGTTAGCTTCCCTTCAGCGTTAATCCCCGACACCTAGTCCTTGTTTATTATCCTCTGTTAGTTTCCCCTATATACAGTATAGCCCTTGTGTTCTCTGTCTTGTGCGGATTCGTTTTGTGTAAACCACTGCGTGAGTCTTGTCTTTCATGTAAAACCCTGTTGGAATACTTATTTTGAAACCGGTCCTGTTTTTCCCTGTCTTTTTGGTTAGCCTTGTTGTATGTTATCGTTAGTCTAGTTTTGGTTTTCTTTGATGCCCCATCGAGGGAAGATTTTATTTTATGCTTTTGTTTAGTTTCAATCGTGTCGGTTTTGCCCCATCGTGGGTTTTTGGTTTATTTTCTGTTTTGTCAATAAAGTCTTGTGTTAACCCTTCACCGCTTGCCTGCATCTGGGTTCTTTCCCCACACGTATCGTGACACCTACACTTCACTATAGCAAGAGTAACGAGCTGCAGCGCAGCCCATCTTGACGCAGCGCAAATAACCTTGATGGTTAGCGGGTCTCTCTTGTCGGTTGGCTCGTGGGTGGGCTCTTTCGCCGGGCTTTTAGCCAATAAAAGGAATAGGTCCCTGTGACGATACAGGGATCCAGAATTAGAAAAAAAGTTGGAGTGCTGGGGAAGTGTATCAAGTACAGAAATACTATGTCATACATCCAACTCGTTTTTTAACAAGTTGACCATGTTAAGCATGAGAAGCCAGCACGTTTAACAGTGTAAAGAAGTCAGAATGCACGTCATAGCATGATAGCACCGCTTTAATGTTTTCAAATGCCCTTTATTACATCATTCTTTAATGAGAATGTTAGCTGTTTGATCTTTCATTGTTTAAAATTAGAGTTTTATATACACATTTTATTGTTTTAACCTCGCCCTAATTGAAAAAAATCCTTCATTACTCTGGGGTAGTGCAAATTTGATATTTGACCTCAAAGTGTATGGATAAAGAGGTTAATGCATTGCGAATTGCCTTCATGGGCCAGAATGCACAAAGACAAAAACATTTGAAAGTGACAGGTCATAGCCCGGCTCTGTGCTTCAAGCTACATCATCTCTGAAACTCCAAACAAATGATCTTCGAAGCCAATTGAAACCTCTGAAGTTTAATGTTTCATTAACAACAGCTACACATGCATTATTGTTTTCTCCTAACAAATAAAGTGGTCTCAATGACCCGTACGGAAGAAGCAATATCTCTCGCTCCTCTACATAATGGTGTGATTAATTAGTGGTTTAATCCAGTGGAACTGGCAGTGCTACTTGGGTGTTGTGTGAAAGTGCTTAATGGCATACGGTGGCCCACCCTCAACCAAAACCAAAAGCCATTACTGGAGTTAATGCACCATCACTGCCTCCTAACCACAGCGATTACCTGCATGATGTTTCTGAATCCGATTTATCGCTTTTAACTCACGCCGACTGTCATTTTACCCCCTGTAAGGCAAATACCATAGGGGAACGGAGGCACATTTCATTGCTCAGAGGTTTTTATCTTAGGAGACCTAAATGAGACATTGTTTATTTGTTTTTATTCATTTGCTCTGTATTTAATCATATTGCAAGTATGATTGAATAGACATCCCATGTGTTTGCAAATGTAAAGTCACTTTAGTTGAAAGCAGTTATAAGATGCTATTGTTATTTGTTAATTGTGTCTAAATTGTTCTGATGACAGTAATATTGTGCAATGTAAAATTATGTAAATGTATTTGATTTTACCCCATAACTTGTGACTATAGTGTTGCATTATGCCGGTATTGTCAATAACTGTGATATATAATATGTGTGATAATTGATATTGTGATACTGCACATATGGTAATATGCTAAACAATTGTGCCCCAGTATCTGGTTGAAACTTCAACATAGTGGGTGGTGGTTTTGCACCAATGTATCATTTTGCCCTAAAAGCCACAATGTGTCATGATCATGTCCTTCTTGTCTGGAGTTTTCTAGTTCTGTGGACAGGGTCGTGACTACCATGTCTTTTGTGCTTGGTGTGTTCTGTGTGGAAACATGTGGCCTTTGTTGTGACTGCGCCAGGTGTTCTCCTGTCGTGTGCCTTGGCCACGCCCCCTTGTTTCCCCGTTAGCTTCCCATTAGTGTTTCATTCCCCTCACCTTCCCAGTGTAGTCTTCCCGTAATATTCCCCTTAGTGTTTCATTCCCCTTACCTGCCCTGTGTAATTATCCCTCGTTAGCGTTCCCCTATTTAAATCCCTAGTATTCTCTGTCCCGTGCCGGTTCGTCATCTAATGTCATACTATGTTCGTGCCCAGTCCCTGTGAGTATTTACCCTGTACCAGCCTCTGCCCTGCGTGTCGTGCCTTGTCGTGTTTTTGGAAGTATTATAAGTATTAGTTTGGACTTTGTTTATTTTTTTGTTTATTTTGCCCCCTTGTGGGAAGTATTTGTTTAGAGTTCCTGTTTATTTAGGGTTTGCCCCAGTGTAGTTTTTTTTTTAATAAAGTTTTTGTGTTGCACCTTGGCTGTTCTGCATTTGGGTTCTTCTGCCTCTAGGTCCTTCTGCATCTATCCTGACACAATGGTTACAAATTGTCTTTCCGCCTCCCTTTACTCGTATTTTAAGTGTGATTCATAGACCGTAAAAGAGAATACACAAAATAAACAAAATTAACAAAAAAAGCAGTATATGAATTATTTTTGCAATGATAATCCTGTGAGAAAATAATATTGCGACAGCCCTACTGGTGGCTGGTTACGAAAAAGACATAGTGTGCTAATACCTTGAGTATGATGTCATTCTAAGAGTTTTGGCCGCTTCTCTGGCCCATATGGAGCTCACAGCACCTCTTCAAAACACACTGCAGATGGGAGATACCATTTTCACCCTCCATCACACCTTGGAGGACCATATTGGGTCTCACACTTTTCCTGCATTTCACCTTTACCTATAGTACTGTATGTGATAGAAATTTTGTAAAATATGGGGGAAAGTAGAGAACGGATAAGAATGTTTCTCTAATGCCTTCTGACAATGCCATATGTGAGGGTGAAGCAGGTCAACTGTAACTGTAACATCATTGAGATTATACAGCAGTGATCTATGAGTAGAACTGCTGAACAGAAGAAAGCAGTCAAACTACATGCTAATGTATCAGATCATCTTAGGTCTGTCCTTTATCTAATTAAAATCACTCAATCGCAACATAAATGAGAAAGTAATACTTTATTGAGGTAATGCAGTAAAGTTATGTTGATCTGTCTAAAGGGTCATTTTACTGTTCCGTGGGTTGTATGGTCGCATGCAATAGGGTCATGCATTTTTAATCATTTTTTTTAATATGGGGCTGGTCCCATATCACAAGATGAAGAGGGCGATACATACATTTTTAATATAAATTTGATGGGATAATTTAGCAGTACAGTTTTGTTTTGTGTTAAAGCATTTGCTTAACTTTTTTGCTTGCTTACATGGTTTTTTATTTACCATTTTATCAACTGATCTCGCATTTTAAAGATAGGGAAAATAACAATATTTTCAATTTATTTAATACAAAAAGTTATTTTTTTGTTTCAAGTGCCACAGCATGTCCAACAACAGCACTTTTTTATTGCTTAAAATATATTTTCCTCGAGTTAATTGTGCACTAAAATTAAAGTTCCATCAACACCAAGGTCCAAATGGTTCAGCAGATTGTACTGCTTGACTGTTTCTCACAAACTCCTTTTTAATCGCATCATATAAACATGCGGTTTACCCTGACTGAGGTCCGTTGTGAAATCACGTAATGAGATACTGCACGAACAGCTGTGCGCTACAAGTAATCCATCTTGACAGTTATCACACTAAACAAACATCAGCCCTCAGATGCCTCAAGTAGACAGCCTCTTGTTGTTTCAATAACTACAGGAAACTTCTCTGTATACTTCATTGACTTCAGTGGGGTGCGTTGAATAGATTATCCCTAATCAAAATTCACGAGAAGGGCAGGACGTAATTCCCTCAATTAGTTCATAAGCAGTTCTTTGTGGCAAGTTTTTATGCCCCATCCCCTGTGCCAAAGCATAACGGCGTAAAAATACTCATTAAGCAAAGCTGTTTTGAGCTTTAAACCGCATCTCTTTGAAATCAGATGAAAGAGCCCCTATTTCCATAAGAATCTTCGGTTAATAATGTAGTGTGCCGAGAAGAAAATACGAGGGCATTGTGCTCCCTACGTCTTGGAGGAAACAGCGGATTGAGATTTCATACAAGGGACAGATTCCAATTGAGGTAATGACAGACATACGAGTTCCATATTTAAAAAGGGCAGAGCACCTCGGAGAGCTAGCTAACTTTCATGGTTTTTGTGTCGTCACCTTGAGCGGCACAAATGTCAAAATGAATTCTGAAGGAGGGCTAATTAGAGCCGAGTGGAGGGTGTCTTGCAAAATCAGTAAAGTGTGAGATGTGCTTTTACTCGATGTCAGTATCTCTCTCTCTCTCTCCCTCTCTCTCTTTACTATTTTCTCCGACTCTTTGGAGCACCTGCCACTGAAGGAGAAATCTGGGCTCTCCTGCAGAATGCTTCATTACCTGTATTGTATCATTTTCAATTAGCATTCCCATCACGAGCCCATGCTAAGAGCTCCTCTTGGCAGGCGGCAATACCCACTGTGTCCCAATGCGCGGCTGGCTTCCGGTTGGCCCGTGCACCAGGCGTCTAATTGGTTTATTCAGCAGCATTCCATTCGTACCCCTTTATGTCACTTGTCACTATTCGAAGCCTCATCAAGCATTCAAGTATCCAATTCACTCGGATGTAAGAGCCTTTTTAGCGCGTATCTCTCCACGCCACGTTTGACTAGCGCTGGGTGCATGGAGTGATAAGGGGGAGGGCCGGCGGGCGAGCCAGCATCTACACCCTGTTAACATGCAGAATGCCAAAGAGTGGCTTTTTTATTTTAAATCATTAATAAAGTTGATTAGTGCAGGTCTTTACTGCCAAGTTGCTCTTTTGAAATCAATATGGCAACTTCAAAGGTTTGATTCCCATGGGGAAAAACAACAGAAAATAAGCGGCAACGCAGAGCGGATGAAAGAAGTCGGTCATAACTGCTCGGGGAAGACTATATGCGTGCATCTGTAATCGATCTAGCTTTTCCCCTGCAAAGTTAATAACCTAAAGCCTCCCTTCCAAGCACTTGCCAGGAATAATTTAAAATTAAAATCAGCCTTTGCTCGGATAAAGATGAGATTTATGCCATTTAATTCCCTTGCCACGTATGTATAATTACAAGTGTCAGTTCTCTCACCTGTGGGTTGTGAATTACGTCCGGATCGTTTTGGATTGACACGTCTGCGAACTTTATTGCAGTGTCTTGATTCATGATGTAAAATGTGACATCATGGACTCACTACGGAGCACTCAGAGGAAAACTTACACACTTAGTTGAATAACTGTATCCTCCTTATGAATTTTTTGAAAGATAATTTAACCAAGGTCGATGTCATGTAAACAAGTCAAAAAACACACATCCTCCATCTAATATCGATTAAACGGCCCTGGCCCAAGCCTGCACCACTGGTTAAGCTATAGTTTAAACCTTGTGCTGCTTAAACCGGGGATTAATCAACAATACAAGCCACATATAAATTGCAAATATTATAGTAGATGTTTTAGCTGTGACAGATTATTTTTAGACGGCTTTTAAAAGAGTGAAATTGAATTATATTTTGCCCTGTCTTTGACATCACTGTTCGTGCACCGGCAGTGTTTACACTCAGAAGATGAACGGCTTGCTTATAGTTGTCT